>NW_017567006.1:113382-408078 GCF_001661265.1 Saitoella complicata NRRL Y-17804
AGCAGCCAGTATTGTAGGAGTTATATGAAGGGCGTCATCGAGTACGAATTGGCTGCGCAGGGAAGACAAACGGCACAGTCTCACTCCAAGCACTCGAGCAAGAGCAGGAGTAAGAATATGGATGTTGGACATGCTCTTCAGGCTTCACAGAATACGGGTGAGGCGGCTAGTCCGGCGAGCGTTTCTCCCGCTGCGAGCCCAAGTCCTGTTCCGTCGCCTTCGCCTGCTGAGGCGCAAGGTTCGGGGTCGGGATCGGGAACAGGATCTGGGTATGCATCGAGTGATGATAGTATGTTTGGCAAGGGCGTTACCCTTGTTGGGGCGGCGAAGGATATCGTCGGTTCATTGTGGGCAGGTTGGAGGCGGTAGAGTATACGTACGTTGGACGTTGTCGTTGTGTCGTTGTGTCGTTGTGTCGTTGTGTCGTTGTGTCGTTGTGTCGTTGTGTCGTTGTGTCGTTGTGTCGTTGTGTCGTTGTGTCGTTGTGTCGTTGTGTCGTTGTGTCGTTGTGTCGTTGTGTCGTTGTGTCGTTGTGTCGTTGTGTCGTTGTGTCGTTGTGTCGTGGGTTGGTGTGTAATGCCGAGCACGCAAAGGACTCATTCTTTTTCGGTAGGATTTTGATTTTTGGATTTCGTTCATGTGTTTTGCGATCTTTTTGGGTGCGGCGGGCGTATCATTCTCTATCTACAGGTCTATTATTGTGTTTTTTTGCTGGAAGTTTCTATACGGGGATCTCCACTACTTATTTTTGCTATGCTACAGCTTACATGTTGCTTTGCGCTTTGCGATTCGCGTCTTTTGGATTTTGATTTGTGTTAGCTTGCCTTTGCAATTGGCTTTTGTTTGAGTACAACGTTTGTCAAGACATTCTTCATTCGCAATGCATCACGTCGTTCAACTTCATCCTGCCCAAAAATCTAGTCGTACAAATCCCGTATGCAAAAACAAAACCCCGATAACGCCGTTGAAGAACAATCCCTCGTGCTTATTGTTGCCCTTCTTCCTTTGGTATTCCTTTCCTTCCAACGGCTCAACAACACCAACAAGCAAATCCGCAAAAGAATCCTCTCCTTCTTCCTCCGCCCCACCAATGTCAAATCCATAACGAGACTGGAACAATGTCGTGCGACCAGACTCATCTGATCGGTTGGCCAAGTTCATATGAGGGTTCCAGAGCGGGTTATTGCGGTTGTCACGTACAAGACGTTTTGTGGGAAGAGGCGGGCGGGGGAGGGCGGTGCGTTGTGCAGTCTATGTACGGGTTTGCTGGCAGGTGCTAAAGAGCACGGATGAAGTTGCTGCACGCTTGACGCCGTTGAAGAGCATCTTGGGCTGCTTTGTATATGTGTGGGTTGAGGTAGGCGATACTGACGGGCAGCTGTTAGACCAAGGTCTGAGAGGAGTGCAAATGAAAAGGAAGGTCTACCTTTAGATGAAAAGAAACCACAAGAATGAAATCACAAATCAATTAAACTCAACTAATCAAACTGCGAACGACGACGTATGTTAGCCATGCCATTTGACATCGAACCATCGTAACCCAAAGCATCGCAACCGCAAGTCCACAAACGACAATGTCCATCCATATGTTCAGGGGTTTTACTATCTAGTTCCTGATTGGCTCAACATGCGCCCCGAAGGGGCTTCTGTTGTCCCTATCAAGTTTTTCATCTTTTGGGACGGAGCGGGTTCGGGGACTTGGGGTGCCATGCTTGGAAGGAGAGTGAGCGTACCTATTGAGGAATGGTTGGTTGGTTGGGCGTTCGCGATCGTTAATTGTTGGATGTACCGATAGGTAGTCGTGGATGGTGTTGTGGTCGAGGGAGTTGAGGAGCGTTTTGCGTCGTCGACGTCGAGTCGAGATTTTGTACCAGGTTGTCCGCGCGTGCACGTGCCCATGCATCGATCGTGCGAAACGTCCGGCAAGCTGTCCAGTAATATTTAATAGAAAGATCAGGGAGTACGATGTCTAATCCGCTCAACTGCGAAATATATCGTGCAGTCCACGCGTTCTTCTATCAATCGTAACCTCTACGGTACCCTGCTTCTATCGATAACCCCAATCCAGTTGGCCTTGATTTACCCGGATATCCTCCAGCCTCATCAATCAAGAACCTTCATGGCTCTTTACTGCTGCTGCAAAAACCTCCACGCCGCCTCCGCCCCCATCTCTCTCGCCACATCCGCCGGCGTCCTCCCACTCGAATCCCTAACCTCCCTACTCGCCCCATACCCCAACAACATCATAATCCCCTCCTCATCCCCATTCACAACAGCCAAATGCAATGCCGTCCCACCCGTCTCCGAATCCCTACAATCAACATCAACACCTTCCTCGAGAAGCTCTTGTGCGGCTTCGAGTTCGGACATGGAGATCATGTTTAGGAAGGCCATTTCTCGACGTAGGGCGGGGTTATCGTCGTAGAATTTCTCTTCGTCGAGGGCGGCGCCGAGGTCGAAGCCGGCTGTGACTCCGCCTTCGTTACGGACGATTACCAATAATTGTCCGCCACGCTGGAGTGTCGTCTCCCCGCACTCTGGACACAGCGTTCTATCGTTTCCGTCGGCATCATACTCTGTAAAACAACTCCAGTGGAAATGATGCGAGCAGCGGAGCTCGACGTCGTCGATGATCATTGCGGGGCCTTCGTCGGAGGGGTTGGGGATTAGGAGGGGGTCAAAGCAGAGGGCGCAGTTGTTGGAGGAGGGTTGAGCATGGGATTCTGCGGTTGCGATTTCACGGATGGAGGCCATTTTGACGGTAGGTATAGGAGTGTAGATGGGTGGAGCTGGTGAGGAGAGGAATATGTTCAGACGTCAATGTGCGGGCGGGTATCGATAAGAAAAAACATATGGGTTTGGTTGAGGTTATGAGTGTTTGCAAGTTTGAAAAGAACATCTACCAGGTTGCGTGGCGCAATTGGTTAGCGCGTGGTGCTAATAACGCCAAGGCTGAGAGTTCGAGCCTCTCCGTGACCACTTTTGCTGTTATGCTACTCCGACAACGACTCAGCCATGTTCCCTTTTGCTCTCACATCATCTTGTTTAGTCGTTCAGCTTTGTGTTTGCCAGCCGGCACCATCGTCGGCAATCTGCGTGCATGCCGCGTCATATGAATAAATGACGTTCAGGCCGCTTGCAACTGCCCCAGCTGACGGCAGAACAGCACGGCTAACGTCCGACACGGCTCTGATCAGACAGCCAAGATGCCATTCTGGCCTGTTGTTAGCTGAAGACTTGGCAAAGCATAGTCTAGGCAGCAGTCCTTCCCCTCTGCCGCACGATCCCACGCCCAGTTTGGGCCCCAACGACCGGCCCGAACACGTAAATTAGAAAACAATCCGACTCGTCACATCATGAGTCTTTTCTTATAAAATCTCAAACTTTTCTTCACAACTTCAGAACGTCTCTCGGGCGACACCAGACTTGAGATTGTTACCACGTGTACTCTCCTCTTCATCATCACGCATTGCATAAAACACTACACCGAGCACTCAACGACAACGACAAACATCAACGACCATCATCATCACCAACAGCAAAAACAACCAACAATGCCTTCATTCACCAGATCTTTGACAAGCAAAATCAAGACAAAGCTTAACTCGTCTCCCGCCTCTCCGACGCCCTCCTCAACCCACTCCCGTCAAAGTACCGCAGACAGCGGCATCGCCGTTTCCCCAACAAAGCCCAAACCCAGCTCAAACATGACGCGTCCAGGAGGATTCTCCGCAAACCGTGGCCAAACGTCCTTGGACGTCATCCCCTCCACACCCGATCACTCATCAACAGGCGACAAACGCCGCTCGGTGGACCACCAACAGACGCACATGTACTCCCCCGCAACCTACCACTCCCCGTCCACCGCCCCTTCCTCCCCCGAATCCCTCTTCGACTCCTCATCCCCTCGCAACTTTGTGGGGAGGAAGTTGAGTTATGAGAGTGAAGTGAGTTCGATTTATCCGGAAGACGATGGAGGCGCGAAAGAGAGGATGAGGATGGATGATTTGAGGGAGGTGGAGTGGTTTGATGAGGTACGTGGCGAAACGTCTTTGTGTTGATCAGGGTGCTGACTGTTGTGTACAGCGGATTATGGGGTTGAAGAAGTATAGTGCTGATGACTATATCAACGACCTCGAAGTCAACTGAGATCCTTGCACGTAAGGGATACGTACGATATAATATCGACGGCGAGGAAGGCGAGACTGGTGTATTAGTTATTGGCGTTATATGGATATACCTTTGACATTCTTTGGGTGAGGTTTTGGATCTGTGAGACGGGGTTTTTGGCGTTCGTTACATTACACTCTTTTGGTTTAGATGATGAGACAGGCGGGTCTCTTTGACAAAACTTTTTAGCAACAGCAACGCAGTTATACCGTGAAATTTGTAAATGCACTAGGTGAATCCTCGCTTCCGTCTCCGATTCCAATTCTCCACAAGCCTTACCAACAATCCACTTGCAATCAACACCCATTCCAAGTTATTCCAGTCCAAATGACCTTGCCATACAACCAGCCACCCATTCAACCTTGATGGCGACCTGTACGATGACATGCCTTGGCCAATCTCCATTCAAGGTTAAATCTGGCGCGCCGCTTAGAAAGCCCCTCTCTCGCCTAACTTGGCGGTAGCGTCGCTTATAAGGGAACCCAGCTCGTCCCGCACAAACACCAATTGCAAAAACAACAACCCCCAACTGCCTTTTACTATGTGTAAGTCTGCGATTGATCCATATGTGGGCCATGGCTAATGATCACTGAGGAGTAGCATCGAACGGGGTTTCGGTCAAGGACCGGTTCAAACAAGTGTATGGTCGACACAGAATTCATCGCCGCTCGACACTCCTTTCTCTGTCCAATGCCGCACACGCAGCTCGTCGGGCGAATTCGATGCCGCCTGGTCATGGAATCTCTCGTTCTGGTACCAGTGGCGTTCGAACCGCAAGCATGGGCACCAAGCAATTGAGTTCTGGAGATGGAGATGCACCCAAACATACCATTGAGAACGACCCGAATCTCGCTGAGCTAGCTGCCAAGAGGGATGAGACGAACGGTTTTATCCCGGCGCACAAGAAGACGGTTTTACAAACAATGAAGACGATTGCGCTGTCGAATTATGCCAACCCGTTGTTGGTGTTCGTGCCGGTGGGAATCGCGTGTCACGCGGTGGGCGTGAACCCCGTCGTCGTCTTTGTCATGAACTTCCTGGCGATCATTCCGTTAGCGGCATTGCTGTCGTACGCAACGGAGGAAATCTCAATCAGGATTGGAGAGACCCTGGGAGGTCTCATGAATGCCTCTTTCGGAAATGCGGTCGAACTGATTGTGGGTATCATCGCCCTCCTTCAAGACGAGATCACCGTCCTTCAAGCCTCCCTCCTAGGAAGCATGCTCTCCAACCTCCTCCTCGTCCTCGGAATGTGTTTCATCGCCGGCGGCTCCCGCTACAAAGAACAATCCTTCAACTACACCTCCGCCCAAATGTCCGCCTCCCTCCTCATCCTCTCCATCTCCTCCCTCCTCATCCCTGCCGCGTTTTCCAACAGTTTCGATACGGCGGCTGAGGCGGAAGATGGGGTTTTGAAGATCTCGAGGGGAACGAGTGTGATCTTGTTAGTGGTTTATGCGACGTATTTGGTGTTTCAGTTGAAGACGCATACGTACTTGTATGAGGAGGCGGAGGATGAGGAGAGGGATATTGCGGGGGTTGATAGGGAGGGAAACGATATCGAGATGCAACAACAACGGACTACACAACCCGAAGGTTTCGAATCAACCCTCCCCACCGACGAAGCTCGCCTCGATAACACCACTACCGCTACCGAAGGAGCCGTTTCCGAAGAAGAAGAAGAAGGCGGAGAGGTGGCGAACATCACTCCCATCGCCGCAATCATCCTCCTCATCTGCGTAACCGTCCTCGTTGCCGTCTGCGCAGAATTCCTCGTCTCGTCAATCGACGCCCTCGTCGAAGAATCCGGCATCTCCCGAACCTGGGTCGGTCTCATCCTCCTCCCTATCGTCGGAAACGCAGCCGAACACGTCACAGCCGTAACCGTCGCCTACAAAAACAAGATGGACCTCGCGATCGGTGTAGCTGTGGGGAGTAGTTTGCAAATCGCGTTGTTGGTTACGCCGTTTATGTGTTTGTTGGGCTGGTGGACCGGACATGCGATGAGTCTGGATTTTAATACGTTTGAGGTTGTGTTGTTATTTGTTACGGTTATTTTGGTGAATTATTTGATTGGGGACGGGAAGAGTAATTATTTGGAGGGGGTGTTGTTGTGTGCTGTTTATCTGATTATTGCGGTTGCGGTGTGGTTTTATCCGGAGGTTGCGAGGTAAGCGATAGCAAGGCATAGGAAGGGATGAGTAATATAGGGTAGCCGCTCGGTCATATCGGATATATCAAGAGAACTCGTTATGGAGTCTTCGCAGAGTTGTGTAACCCTGTTGCCGTGAGAACTCCTGCCCGATTCGGCAGCGCGCCTGGCAGAGTGGGGAAAGCGGGGTGTCAACGTTACCACTCAACCGCACTGCCGATACCCGACCACAAATGATGATAACCACACAAGCTCCCAACCGAGCAAGATGATGCCAATACTCTACATTTCCATCCCCTGAGAGCTATGGCTGTCAAGACAAGATGGCAGGCCGTCCGGGACAAGAAGCTTGCGGAGCAGCATGCCATTCTTGAGCCGTACCTCCTTTCGACATCTTCCCTTCCATCGCCTGTGGTAGCAGGCAGTGAAAGGATCCGATACGTCAATGAGTGCGCTGCTCTCACCGATCGTGAAGTCGAAATCACGTCTTGGCCAGCCTCGAACCTCCTCCAATCCCTCCGTGAAGGAACTGCAACTTGCGTCGAAGTAACTACTGCCTTCATCCAACGCGTAACTATTGCGCACCAATTGGTAAGATATTTTCCGCGTCGAGGTCATAATATTTGATGTGCTGAATGTCTTTTACAGACAAACTGCCTGACCGAACCCCTCTTTTCCTCCGCCCTCTCCCGCGCCGCCGAACTCGATGCGCTACCCCCCTCCTCGCGTCGGCCCCTTCACGGTCTGCCGATCTCGTTGAAAGATCAATTTAATGTTGCTGGGGTTGATACGACGCTTGGGTATATCTCCCGCTGTCACGCACCCGCTCCGAAATCCGAACAAAGCGTGTTAGTCTCAATTCTGCAGGATGCGGGCGCGATACCCATCGTGAAGACGAATTTGCCGCAGAGTATCCTCTGGTGCGAAACCCAGAACCCCATTTTCGGGATCACCACGCATCCCCTAAATCCCGCCTACACACCCGGCGGCTCAACAGGTGGCGAGGCCGCTCTCCTGGCACACTCTGCCTCGCACTTGGGATGGGGCACGGACATCGGTGGCTCCATCCGTATCCCAGCCGCTCTCTGTGGTCTATGGGGCCTCAAACCATCCAGTACCCGTATCCCATATTCGGGTGTGCCCGTAAGTCAAGAGGGCCAACCCGCTATCCCATCCGTCGTCGGCCCATTGACGCGGGAAATGGGGATGCTGGAGGTCGGGATGCGTGCTGTACTTGGTGGAAAGCCGTGGGAGCGGGATCCGGGTGTTGCTCCGATGCCCTGGAGGTACGAGGAGGTGAAAGCTGCGTATGTTGGGAAGAAGGTTAGGATCGGGGTTATGGGGACGGATCATATAGTGACACCCTTGCCGCCCGTACAGAGAGTATTTGAAGAACTGGTACAAAAGCTGAAAGGCATGCCGGAGAAATATGAGTTGGTGGAATGGCCGGCGCTTGGACACAGAGAATGTCTTACCCTTATGGACCGCATGTACACTGTCGACGGCGGGGAAGAAATCCGCCGTTCAGTCACAAAAGGTGGCGAACCGTTCCTGCCACACGTCGAACGGCTAATCAGCCGTGGAAAAGCTGTATCAGTTCTCGAGTACTGGGAGGTATGTACCGAACATCTGAATACACCCTCCTTTGGATGTGACTAACTCAACACTCGCACAGATGAACACTGAGAAAATTAAACTCCAGAAAGCGTACCTGGAGCTCTGGACTTCAGCTGGATTGGATTTCGTGCTGTGCCCGGTTATGCCACACCCCGCCGTCCCGCATGAGAGGACGAAGTGGGTTGGGTATACGAAGATATGGAACTTCCTGGATTTACCCGCGGCAGTGTTTCCCGTGGACAAGGTCACCCATGAGGATATGTGGAAGGAGTATGTTGCGAGGGAGGGGACTGAGATGGAGGAAATGTTGAAGGCGACGTGGGAGGAATTCGGGAAGGGGATGGTGGGGATGCCGGTGGGGTTGCAGTTGGTTGGGAGGAGGTTGAGGGAGGAGGAGGTGTTGGTCGGGTTGGAGCGGGTGGTGGAGGATTGTAAATTGGGAACGGAGCCAATGGTATCATAGATCAATTGGTCAGGGACGTGAATATCCCACGCTTATCTTGTTTTGACATTCACGCCATGCAGACTCTCAGTCTTCCTTACTCCGCCTTCACCTCAGCAGGCTTCTCCTGAATCATCCCCTTCTCCTTCATCTCAGCATCATATTTGGCCCTCTCAACCCTCGACATCTCCTCGTGCTTCTTCACAATTCCCCTCAACCTCTCATACCCAGCCACCTCCCCCGCCGTCTGGAAAATCACCTGTCCCCACCCCTTCTCCCACCCCTCCGCCTCCAGCACGATATCCTGAACCTCTCCATTAACCCATCGCTCCGCCAAATCAAACTCTTTCTGCAAACTTTCGGGAACGGATCCTTTTTGAGAGAGGAGGGCGAGGGCGGGTTTTTGTTCGCGGAGGGTGATGATGGAGGTGATTGCGGAGGCAGCGCGAGTGACCAGGGCGGCGCGGAGGAGGGTGGGTGGGGGTTGGGGGTCGGTGTGGAGGAGTGAGAGGTAGACGTCGCGGGCGGGGGAGGGGGGGAACCAGGGTTCCAGTTGTTGGATTTGGCCTATGGTACACGTCAATTAGTATCAACCGTCTCTTCTCTTTGAGCGTATCCCAAACACCGCGCCCCGGATCCTGATGGGGCAGGACGAAGGAACGCGTTTGATGTAGTGATGCCACGTACCAGCTTTTCTTCGGCGGTAAAAGAAGGAGAAACAGATCAGTGAGCCCGCCAGAACGGTCAGGTATGCCAGTGGTACAATTAAGGTTAATGTTGGCATATTGTCCAGATCAATTGAGTCGTTGGGTGGTCGAGGATTTCAAAGGATCTTGGAGGAGTACGAGATGCGCTCGGGCCGCTGCATGTGCGTCACGGAGGAGGAACGAGACAAGGGGAGGCGAGGAAGGTTGAATGTTTGTGTGGAAAGAGGGCTTAAGTTACTCTGAATTAAATTTAGGATAGAAGACGGTTGCTTCCTCTCTTGACAGTCCGAGTCCATCCTGCGTACGTCATCTCGTACAACCCCGGTAACTGCAGCTTCGCGTCCCACGAGTTCATACAAACGAAGAACACCGCAATTGCAAGAGTAACAAGCTCAAAACATCGCAATGCTCATCAGAATAAGGTTTGATCGAGAAACTTGCTGTGGCCAATGTCCGTCGCTAACTTTCGATCGAACAGGTCAAAGGAAGGAACTTCTCGTATCGAGGTCCAGCCAAATGATGATGCCGCCGTGTTATCTGAGAAGGTGAGTGCTTGATACCAAGCCATTTGTCGACGACAATGACTGACAGGGTCCACAGCTCGAGCAAGTGCTGAAGAATCCGGTCGATGCGGATGCTACGACGATCTCTGATAAACCTGCGGGAGAGGAAAGGACGCTTTCGTCGGTGCGTGGACAGTCGATTGCGGAGTTGGGGCTGAAGCATGGAGATATGCTGTTCGTTAAACTCGTCGTGTCTACCTCTAAGACATCACCGACGACTTCGACGGCACCGCAAGGGACGACGTCGAGATTGAACGGCAAAGAGGTGGCTGCGGGGGAGATTCCGTCTGTAGCGATCGGTGGTGACGAGACGAAGCATTTGAAGAACGCGTTTGAGAGCGTGAAGCAGGATCATATTGATGATGTCCTGGAGAAGATAGATGGGAAGATTTACCGGAAGCAAGGGAGGATGTGTCGCCATGGACCTCAGGGGATGTGTGATTACTGTATGCCATTGGAGGTATGTTATGTCGAATCCGGGTCCCTACCGTCACGAAGCTAACAGATGTGCCATAGCCATACGACGCGAACTATCTGGAGGAACACAAGATCAAACATCAATCCTTCCACGCCTACCTCCGAAAACTCAACACCGCAACAAACAAACCCGAAATGGGCGCCTCCTACGTCCCCCCGCTCTCGGAACCCGAATGCCGTGTAAAACCCCACTGTCCCTCCGGTCACCCTCCCTGGCCAAAAGGTATCTGCTCGAAATGCCAACCAGGCGCGATATCGCTGCAGTTACAGCAGTTCCGGATGGTCGATCATGTGGAGTTTGCGAGTAGTGAGTTGGTGAATGGGTTTATTGAGTTTTGGAGGAAGAGTGGGACGCAGAGGTTTGGGTATTTATATGGGAGGTATGAGGGGTATGATCAGGTGCCGTTGGGGATGAAGGCTGTCGTGGAGGCGATTTATGAGCCGCCGCAGGGCGGGGAGACGGATGGGTTGGCGTTGGCGGAATGGGAAAATGAGCACGGGATCAGTGAGGTTGCGGGGGGATGCGGGTTACGTATGGTAGGGATGATCTTTACGGATTTGGTAGATGATGGGACGGGGAAGGGAACGGTCATCCCCAAACGCCATGCCGGAAGTTACTTCCTGAGTGCACTCGAGATCCACATGGCAGCAACCATGCAAAACCGCTACAAAAACACCTCAAGATGGTCCGAAACTGGCGAATTCGGCTCAAAATTCGTGACATGTGTGATCAGCGGCAACGACGAAGGACAAATCGATATTGCGGCATATCAAGCCAGCAACTCGGCTATGGCGATGATCAGGGCGGATGTTATTGAGCCAAGTGTGGATCCGGGAAGTATGCTTGTCAAACATGAGGATGAGACGAGGTACATCCCGGATGTGTTTTATCGGAAGGTGAATGAGTATGGACGGGCAGTGCAAATCGACGCCAAACCTGCTTTTCCGGTTGAATACCTTTTGGTCACACTTACCCATGGATTCCCGGAGAACCCGAAACCAATGTTCCTCTCCCACCGCTTCCCAGTCGAAAACCGCGAAGTTATCGGCGTCGTCCAAGACCTCGCCGCCGTCGGCTCCCAAGTCGGTGTCAGGAGGTCGGGTAAGAGTGCAGAGACTGGTGTCGATGCAGTTAGTGATTTCCATATGTTGTGTTTCCTTCACGGGATGGGAATTCTGGAGGAGGAGGATGAGAAGGCGTTGGCGAAGGTTGCGTGTGGGCATGAGATGGTTGATGCGTATGCGCTTTTGGAGAGGCCAGGGTGGCAGACGTTGTTGACGATTATTCGGGAGAGTACGTAGTGCGTCCCAGCAGATGGCTTATGGTAAGGAGGATTTACAATTGCTGTATTCGTCACGCCTGGAGGGTTGTTTTGGAGGCCTGGAGTAGGGATGCATGTTGAGGTCGGTCGAGGAAAGGCATGGGAAGAGTCTGATGACCGCAGCGATTGATATTTATAGCCTACAATCCTTACTGAAGCATTTTCTTGTCAAACATCAATGCCTTCACCATGGGGTCCCCCTTTCTGCCGCGCGCGTATCTCCCAAGAGCCTTGTGTTTAGAGTTTCTGTGTGGCTCAGGCACCGCCAATTACAAACAACCGTACATTTCCACCGGCCGGTATCCGCTCTCTTGAACAGCCAATTACGCTCCTTCTGCCTTGTTTTGTTCAAGGCTCCGTCGATTTGACTTCCATCTTTGATCGTCGGTATTGCAGGTTATCGTCATCGGTTACGGAGAGCATTTCTGATCGGTATACGCGAAGAGGATCAGCACACGACACAGCAACGGGGAATTGGGACGGCATTTATCCTGAAAAGAGGGAAGAACGACATTCGAATCGGATTGGAAATATCAGAAACGCATGCGGAATATTGTACCGGCGTTGTTGGCGTTCGCAACGGCGACTGCGGCGCAGACGTTGCCTCAGCTCGACCTCTCCTCATACGGCAATGTTTTGCTGGGAGGTGATTTCTCTGGTCTTTCCCTATGGACTGGATCACAACAGTCAACGACAAATAGTAGCACGACTGGAGATTCTGTGCTGAGTCAATTGGAGGATGGAAGATTTGAGAGTTTGGGCCAAGCGAATGGGACGATTGCTGCGACGTGTTTCATGGACTCCGGGGTGTTCATCGCAGGAAATTTTACGGGAATTGCGGGGGTAAATGCGTCGAATATCGCGGTTTACAACACTTCAACCTCGTCGTTCTCAGCCTTGGGCTCAGGAGTGCCAGGGCCGGTGTACGCGCTTTACTGCAATACGGACAACAACACTGTGGTGGTGGGAGGAGATTATGAGACGCAGAATTCGACCAATGCCTTGATGTGGAATGTGGCGGAACAGTCATGGGTTGGATTCCCTTTTGGAGGATTCAATGGACCGGTTACGGCGATCGCGAAGGCAGCCAATGGAGATCTGCTGTTCGGAGGAAGTTTTGATGCTACTGGAACGGGAGCGACTGGAAGTTTCGAGGATTCGCAGGCGATTAACCTAGTTACGGCCAATGTCACGGCTACCGGAACCATTACCACCGCTGGCTTCAACAATGCGTCCAACATCCTTTGTCCGGGCGGGACTGGTGCTGGGCAGACCTGGTTGTTGGCCGATGACACTGCGGGTTCGTGGACTGCAGAGACTTCGTTTGGATTCAGGCCGACGATGCTTAGGTTGTTCAATGCTCGCCAAGAGAACCGCGGGACCAAGACCTTCCGGGTCATTGGTCTGCCAATCAATGGTATCATGAACATGACCTACACTGACCCTACCTCTGGAGACACCGTGGCTTGCGATGCTTTCTGCCCGCTGCCGCAGGTCACTAATGACTCTTCTGTGTACTACACGGACTTTCACTTCGTGAATGTCATCGGGATGACTGGGTTCAGTATTGAGATTCAGGACTGGTATGGTTCTGGTGGAGGATTGGATGGTGTGACATTGTACCAAGATGACATCTTGGCGTTTGCTGTGAATACCTTTAACCAGCCCACATGCTACGGTCTTGAATTCCCCTCGTTTTCGAACACCACCGGTGGACCTTGGTCTAATGTGACCCAGGAGGGTAACACTTCGTACCTCACCACCTGGTTGACTGGTGACGACGCCTTGTCGGCTGCGAGCGTTTCGTTCTTCCCTGAAACTGTTGAGGAAGGCAACTTTACAGTGCAGATCCACACGCCTGGATGTCTCGCTGACGATACGTGTTCCAACCGAGGGCAAGTCAACGTCTCCGTTTACTATGACCCGGTTCTCGACCCTGTCTCTACGGTCTTGTTCCAGACCAACAGTGGCGACAAGTACGACACGGCCTACCAGGGCGTCGTTGCAGCTCCGACCACCTCGTGGCGTCCATACGTGGCGCTTTCTCCTGTTACGGGGCAGTCCGGCACCGTCAATGTTGTCGCGCAGTCTGTGCAGTTCCTTCCAACGAGCGCTGGTGGTGGATTGCGGGGCTTGTTTGAGTACAATCCTGCTAACTTTGCTACCACCACAACTTACGCCGCGAACGATTCAAGTGTCTTCGATCGCGCAGGAGAAATCTTGAGCACCGACCCGACTATTGCAGGTATTGCGGTGTTACCGTCTGCCACGATCGTTACTGGTAACTTTAGTGCTACGAACATTGGTTCCAAGAATGTGCTTGCGGTCAACGAGACCGATTTCTTTGCCGTTACGGATGGAGGATTGAACGGACCTGTAAACGCCGTGATCACGTTCAACGATACTGTTTATATTGGTGGGAACTTTACTGCCAGCGCGAATGGTTCCGTGACGAACTTGAATTACATTGCAGTGTATGATTCGGATCTCAACTTGCAGGCACTGGGCCAGGGAGTTAATGGCGAGGTCACCAGCCTTGTGCAGATGGTCGTGGAAACATCAAATGGTTCTGTCGATGCAATTGGTGTATCGGGTACCTTCACCGCAATTAATACTAACAGTGGGACGATTATCCCTGTCGCTGCATTCGCGGCTTGGATTCCAAGCTTCGGCAAGTGGGCACAAGAGTTGTCTGGCCCTACGTACTTTCAGGGCAGCCTGGCTTCTTCTGCCTTCTTGAGTAATGGAAGTGCATTGTACGTTGGATCCGTTGGCGCAAGTGAGACTACTTCTGCTAGATTCGTGGCCAGGTTGCCTGAGGGTCAGAGCAACTTGACCGTCAATGCGCTCAGCCTGTTCTCGGAACAGTCGAGCACGTCGAGCACGTCGAACTCTGCGATGACGAAGAGGGCCGTGGCGGAGGTTGGTGCAGCTAATGGTGTCTACAGTGGAGTTTACTACAATAACTCTGACACGAACCTTGTGATCATTGGTGGTCACTTCTCTATCTCGAACGGTACGGGCAGCGTTGTTCAGAACTTAGCATTCATTGCCGAGAATGGAACGATCACCGGTGTACCGGCCGGTCTGGACAGCACTAGCTCCTTCTATTCGATGGTTGTGCATGATAATGTCTTGTATGCTGGTGGAAACGTCACCGGTACTATCAATGGACAGGAGGTGAACGGGCTTGTTGCATACGATCTTAATACCAAGACGTGGAGTACGGAGCAATTTGCTGCGTTGACTGGTGATAACGTTCAGGTAAACGACCTCGCGATTTCACCTAACACGAACGATCTCATTGCTGCTGGTACCTTCACCGGTGCTGGATCGTTGAACTGCCCAGCTGTATGTTTTCTTGACCTTCAGCTATTGCAATGGTCTGCACCCACTTCCGGTGTTTCCGGAGATTGTGAGAAGGTATTATTTGCGCAAGAGAAGAAGTTTGTTGCTGCGGGTAATATGACGATGAACGGAACGTCTGCTCTTGTTCTCGAGTACGACCTCGGTTCGAATGAGTGGAGTGAGTTTGCGAACGCGTCCACCGCATTGCCTGGACCTGTTACGAGCTTTGTCTTCGATCCTAAAACGGAGAACGTGCTTTACCTCGCAGGTGAGAACACTTCCAGCGGCGGAGCCTACCTTGAGAAGTGGGATGGAACGCAGTTCATTGATCTTGGATCCGACCTTCAGAGCTCTTCCGTCATTCACACCATGAGGGCTGTCCCTTTGGTTGGTGACAGCGCAAGCAATAATGTGTTGCCGAGCGGATACGTTGTCCTGATCATGGGAAGGCTGGACCTCCCCAAATATGGAAACGTGTCTGCAGCTACCTTCAATGGCACTGCTTGGCAGCCATACCTGATCTCTTCCACCTCTGACAACGTCGATGGTCAGATTTACGCTTTCATTCAGGAGAAATCTCGAACTGTCCCTGGAGCTAAGCACTACATGGACCGTGGATTCGTTATTCTGATCTCGCTTGCCATTGCGGTTGGTATCATGCTTCTCTTGACTACCGCAGGAGCTCTTGCTGCGTACTGGCGAAGAAGATCGGAGGGTTATGTTACGGCACCTTCTGGTGAGAAGAATGTCACACGGATCCCGCCTGGCTCGCTGTTCTCGGATATTCCAGGACAAAGAGCTGGTGTGCCTACATGAGATCCGGTGATATGATGAGAGATTCGTTCTTTATTCAAAGTTGATTTGATTTTCTGGGATTATACGGCGTTTGGTCAGGGAGTACTTTCGTTTAGGTTTATTACCAAGTTTGGCCAATGAAGGCTGTAATTAGCTATAGTAATGTCGAACACGATCTTTAAACGAACGTCCTGTTATGCGCGACAATCAATCGTACGCGTTGACCGAAGCATCATGCCCGTATGCATATGTCATCCATCTGGACCAACACCTCTCCACATCTCCTCCCCCATCTTCAGATGCCCTTTGTGCACAATAGCTGTGATCACCCATGCCAACCGCGATGAACATTCCTCCAACCTCTCCGTTCTCCGCATCAAATACACCTGATAGAAAGGCGTGAACGCCCGATCCTTGTCCAACTCAAAAGCTGCCCTCGCATCCTCGAATTCCTCCAAAAGCTTGTCGAAGGCTTGGACATCCTGACAAAGCGTACACGACCACTTCCCACTCTCCAAATTCTGCCGAACCAGATCAATGCCGATTGAGTCGAGTGCACGGCGGAGACGCCATGCGCCGGTGAGGCGACGGGTTACTTCCCAGTATGTTGCTGTTTGGCGGAGTTCTTCGTATTCGGGGCTTTGCATACCGAGTAGGTGCCGAACGGCTATTGATCGGTAGACGTGCGCTTTGGATATAGTAAATTTGTGGGTGGGATCAGCGAAGGTGTAATTGTGGGTTTGTGTTGAGAGCATGTGACCGCGGTGTTTGTTGCAGGCGGAAGCCGGCTTCCATCTCGATATATCTAAGGGTCTGTAGTCGACGGCCGGGGGGGGATGACTTTTCCGTCTTACGTTACCGGGGTATCATTGTACCGTGACATCGTCATGACTTGCCATCCCACGACGCGGGAATCTGCCGTACGCGTCTCACAAACGCTTTTCGGTAACGAACCCTTCTATGAGCACCGTTGGATGATATTCTATACTGTCACTGCCATATATAATGCTGTTATCGTACACATACTCAACAATCTCTGATCGTACCACATCCTACAACTTCGCCCGCAAATGCTTCCAAACCATATTCAACCTCTCCACCGCCTCCCCCTTCCTCCCATCCCGCACCTCCTCTCTCGCAGCCTTGACTGCCTCCCGCACCCCAACCTCCTCCTCATCCACATTAGTCTCATCCCACACATCCTCCGTATAGGTATTTGTAGACATGATGTACGCGACCGGATCTTCGCACGCCTGTAGCCCACGGACGAGGGAGGAGGTTGGTTTATATTTTGTGGGGCGGGAATGGAGGGGGACGGCGTCGATTTCATCTGTGAGGTTGAGGGAGGGGTCGCGGAGGAGGGCGAGTATTTCTGCGCCGTCGTGGGAGGCATCGCGGGTTGGTTGGTGGAGGGTGGAAGTGGAGGAGCGGAGGGATCCGTGGGTGCTTCGGTGGAGGGCGCGGGAGAGGTAGGCGTCGTGGATGTTTGCCTCGGCGGAGGTATCGTTGTAGACGTCTGAATGGTCTTGCTGTTGGTGAGAGGAGGCGAATTCGGCGTATTCTGCGTTCAGATTGGAAGGTTCGGCGGAGGAGCGGAAGCCGGTGCCTGTGAGGACGGAGGATGATGAGCTGTGTACTGCTGCGTCATCGAGCAATTCTGTTGATCCGCTGCTTGTAGGCTGATATGTAGAGGTAGAAGAGCCACTTGACGCCTTGCCAGACGATTGAACCGAGGATTGGAGGGTGTCTCGTGCTGCGTTGGGCGAGAGTGCAGATCGAAGGAGTGACGCTGCGGAGTTTGCGAGTGATGATCCGGCATGAGACGATGATGCAGGAGCGGCCTTTCCCTTTCCCTTGTCTCCGGAGGTATTTGGCATGATTGCGGACCGAAAACAGGTATTTTTGTGTTTTGTTCGCACGTATACTGTGGGGTACGGCTGGGCCTTGTTGCCTGCGCCAGTGAATTTCGAGGCTCTCATCCGTGCAGGCGTCACGAACAACCTGAACAACACCAGAATAGCAAATCTCGACAAACAAAATACCGACTTCGTTCACGGCCTATTTGTCGTCTTGTGCGTGATTGATCGAGTCCGAACATCTACCATTCAGTCTACGTTACACGTCCGACAGTTTCCTCCCGCTTGTTCGACTGTGCACGATCTTCGCGGCAAGGCATCCAATTGCATCATCAGCTACCAGGGTCCCAACTCGGCAATTCTTTCACCAGTAAATCAACGAAGAAAATAACTGAAAATGGTGGACGGAGATCAGCAGCATAACTGGAAGTTTGCCCAGTATGTTTTTGTTCTTCGTGTGTTGGCGGGTCGGTGCGCTGACGGGTTTGCAGGTGCTTTGGAGATAAGGGCGACGTAGAGGACATCACAGAAGGTGGGATTTGTTGAATGCGCGTGGTAGCGATGTTTACTCATGAGTTCGAACAGCCGATGTCATTTCGACCGTTGAATTCGACCATACCGGTGACTACCTCGCGACGGGTGATAAGGGTGGTCGAGTGGTCTTGTTTGAGAGGAACGAATCGGTAGGCGTGACAAAATTGTCATCGTGTTCAAATCACTGATGTGAATGCGCGCTTTAGAAGAAGGGCTGTGAATACAAATTCTACACGGAGTTCCAGTCGCACGAGCCAGAATTCGACTACCTGAAGTCTCTGGAGATTGAGGAGAAAATCAACAAGATCAAGTGGTGTCGCCGATCAAACGCGTCTCACTTCCTCTTGTCAACAAATGGTAAGAGTCGCTCTCGGTAATCTAGTATGCATTTGTGCTGATTGGGACTTACAGACAAAACCATCAAGCTCTGGAAAGTCTTTGAGAAGTCCTTGAAGGTCGTCGCGGAGAATAACCTGTCCGACGGTATGCGGGCACCATCATTGACCTCATCATCACTGAAACTGCCCCGCATGTCTCACCACGATACCATCATTGCCGCTGTGCCACGAAAGACATACTCCAACGCTCACGCATACCACATTAACTCAATCTCCGTCAACTCTGACGCAGAGACTTACATCTCAGCAGATGACTTGCGCATCAACCTGTGGAACCTGGATATCGCAGACCAGAGCTTCAACATCGTGGATATCAAGCCAGTGAACATGGAGGAGTTGACGGAGGTCATTACCGCGGCCGAGTTCCACCCAGTTCACTGCAACCATTTCATGTACTCGAGCAGTAAGGGAACGATCAAGCTTGCGGATATGCGTGAGTCTGCTCTGTGTGACCAGCACGCGAAGCTCTTCGAGGAGCAAGAGGACCCAGCAAACAAGTCCTTCTTCTCTGAGATCATCTCATCCATCTCGGATGTCCGATTCTCCCGCGATGGTCGCTACATTCTGTCTCGCGACTACCTCACCCTCAAGATTTGGGACGTCAACATGGAGCGCGCACCCGTGAAGACCATCAACATCCACGAGTACCTCCGCGACAAACTCTGCGACCTTTACGAGAACGATTGCATCTTCGACAAATTCGAATGTACCTTCTCCGGTGACGACAAGAACGTCCTCACGGGTTCATACTCCAACAACCTCATGATTTACCCAACAGATCCTTCGAAGGAGGGCGAGATCATGTTGCAGGCTGATAAGAGCGCGTTCAAGGCAAAGAAGATTGGGCAGAAGAAAAACGCGCAGGGAAGGACGGCTAGCCCGGCGAGGAATGGAGGAGCTACGGGGGCGAGTGGGTTGAGGAAGGAGATTGATCCTGATTCATTGGATTTCAACAAGAAGATTTTGCATGCGAGTTGGCATCCGAATGAGGATTCGATTGCGATTGCGGCAACGAACAACGTAAGTTGCAATCATCAGAGTTGCGAAGAGAGTGGAATGCTGACTTTTGTTAATAGCTCTTCATCTTCTCAACCATATAATCCAGAAAGCAAAATCGAATCAAATAGATCTTACATATTCCAACCATCACATTCACATCGTCTTTCGTCGTTTCGTCCCTGTAACTCCGCCCGTATCCTATATCCTATGATCCGCCGTCTCCCGCACTCCGCTCCAGCTGTCGGTCATCGGACGCACCCCGCATCGGCGCATGCAGCTTTCACGGGCCCCACGAACACGACCCCCCTCGAATGTGGACTGAACACAAATCGACCAGTTGCAAAGGAGAAGAAGGAGGAGCATATACCCCGTCAATCTGACAATCACCTGCTATCCAAGCTTACCTGTCTATCGCTGCTGGAAGATAGAGCATACAGCTACTGAATGCAATGACAAACGCTATCGTGGAGGCATTAACCAGGTTTATCCTGGACCCGGCAAACCATGACATCCTCGCCATCCTCAAAGGACTGCGAAATGGTATCATAGGGATTGCTTTGTGTTCCCGAGCGCAAATGCTGACAACTTGATACAGGCCTCGTCTACGGCACCAAAATCCGCTTCCCGCATGCCCTCGTTATGACATTCCTCTTCCGCTCTGGCACGCTGCAGGATAAAGCTCGGATGATATACAAAGCTACACGAGCACATGCCCTGAATCTGGGAGTCTATGTCACGATTTGGAAGGGATTAATGCTGGTTATGAGGATGATGAGTAGAGCGGGGAAGGAGAGGAATGGGGATTCGCTTGTTGCGGGGTTGGTTGGGGGGTGGATTGTGTTTGGGCGGAATTCGAGTGTGAATCAACAGGTAAGTTCGAACCATGACGCTGACGCTGACGTGGCTACTGGTTATGGCGTGCTAATGCTCACCTTACAGATAAACCTATACTGTTTCTCCCGAGTAGTCCTCGGCTTCGCCAACCTCGCCGTGAAAAAAGGGTACATCCGCCTCCCCTCCTCCACCCCCTCCAATTCCCATGCTCCCCCCTCAACCGTCGACATAACCTCCGCCTCAGGCCTAACCTCCCCCGCCTCCCTCAAACGCCCCAGAGAGAACTACTACTGGCCAGTTTTCGCAAGCGTGACATGGGGAACCGTGATGTGGCTTTACCAGAATCATCCGGATTGTTTACAGCCGAGTTTGAGGAAGAGTATGGAGTATTTGTATAGTCAGAGTGACAGGTGGGAGGGGTGGAGGAATTTTGTGTGGCATAATGTGTGAAGGAGTTGGAAGAGGAGACGTGCGTGTGTGCTGTATGATACCAATGGAAAGGATGGAGTGGGACGGTGGATTATTACCATGGGAGAGGTGTATGATATGAGGGAGACATGGATTAGAGGCTTGTATGCTGCGGTGATACGATACAAATGGACGTCCGTTGCCTGATCAATTGAACGCACGCTACGACGATTAAAAAGGCAAGAAAAGAAAAGAAGAGAACAATTGCTATTTCCTCGCAACTCCTTCCTATCCAAATCGTTACTTGAAACGTACGTTTCTGCATCGTCCCCCCTGGGTTCCCGCTACCGCCCGAAAGCGTAGTAGCGCAGAATCACAACAACTCAGCAGACAACAACAAGAGGGAACTGGACGACGTCCTCGATCGAAACACCAACAACGACGACCACCCTCGACAATCCACCAACCCCCGATACCCATCTCTAATCATCTATAATGCGTGAGGTGTGTTCTCCTGCTCAATTGACGCTTTTTCGTTCTCGTGCTGACGTGCATGCTCGCCGCTAGGTTATCTCCATCCACGTCGGCCAGGCTGGTGTTCAGCTCGGTAACGCTTCCTGGGAGCTTTACTGTTTGGAGCACGGTATCAACGTACGTTCTTCCCCTCTCAATTGGCCTCCTGTACGCGTTTCTAATGTTTTATTTTGGACATAGCCCGATGGTCGTATGGACCCTACCAAGGATGCCGTCGACGGTTCTTTCTCTACATTCTTCGCCGAGACCGGTTCCGGAAAGTACGTCCCCCGCTCCATCTACGTCGACCTCGACCCCTCTCCCATTGAGGAGGTTCGCTCCGGCACCTACAAGGACCTCTTCCACCCCGAGAACTTGCTTTCCGGTAAGGAGGATGCGGCCAACAACTACGCCCGTGGTCACTACACCGTCGGTAAGGAGATGTCTGAGCGCGTTATGGACCGTTTGTCCCGCGTTGTCGATGGTTGTGATGGGTTGCAGGGATTCTTCGTTTTCCACTCTTTGTCTGGTGGTACGGGATCTGGATTTGGTGCTTTGTTGTTGGAGCAGCTGAGTTTGGCGTACGGAAAGAAGAGCAAGCTTGAGTTCACTATCTACCCTGCTCCTCAGGTTCGTTTTGATGCTTGACTTTCTCGCGTGTATGCTGTGCTAACTTGACGAATAGGTTTCTACCTCCGTCGTTGAGCCTTACAACTCTGTTCTTACCACCCACGCCACTCTTGAGCACACTGACTGTTCGTTCATGGTTGACAACGAGGCTATCTACCAGATCTGCCAACGCAACCTTGACATTCAGCGTCCTACCTACCAGAACTTGAACAGGCTCATCGCCCAGGTCGTTTCCTCCATCACCGCCTCCCTCCGTTTCGACGGTTCCTTGAACGTCGACCTCAACGAGTTCCAGACCAACTTGGTCCCCTACCCCCGTATCCACTTCCCTCTCATCTCCTCCGCCCCCATCATCTCCAAGAACAAGGCCTACCACGAGTCTCACAAGGTTCAGGACATCACCTTCCAGTGTTTCGAGCCCCAGAACCAGATGGTCGTCTGTGACCCCCGCAACGGCAAGTACATGGCTTGTTGTTTGCTCTACCGCGGTGACGTCGTTCCCCGCGAGACCAACGCTGCCATCTCCTCCATCAAGGCCAAGCGCTCCATCCAGTTCGTCGACTGGTGTCCTACTGGTTTCAAGGTCGGTCTCAACAACCAGAAGATGGTACTCCCCCCCGATTCCGAGCAGGCCGCCGTCGACCGTTCCGTCACCATGTTGTCCAACACCACCGCCATTGCCGAGGCATGGTCTCGTTTGGACCACAAGTACGACCTCATGTTCGCCAAGCGTGCTTTCGTGCACTGGTACGTTGGTGAGGGTATGGAGGAGGGCGAGTTCTCTGAGGCCCGTGAGGACCTTGCCGCCTTGGAGAGAGATTACGAGGAGGTTTCTATGGACTCTACTGAGACTATGGAGGAGGAGGAGGAGTACTAAACGTCTCTCGCTCCGCCAAAGGAAATGTACTAGACTGTTAATACCACGATTATCGCTGCAAAAAAGACTAAGATAGGGGGAATTGTTCTTTCTTGGGCGTGATCAAATATTTTGCTTTTGTTGTTTGCTGTTTGCTTATTATACAAATCTTTTAATCCTTGATTGCTGTTTGTCGTAAGTGAAGTGCCGATCATGAGTGCATTGTCCAGAGTGAACCTGCAGCCGAGTGATATGATAATGGCATTGTTTCTGGATGTAGAGCAGACTTGAAGTGAAGTACGGATGCTGTGTCCCTATTGGGCCATGTACAACCTCACGCCTTCCACATCTCTACTTGACCGTCTGCACATGACCGTAGGGCAAGCTGAATGTATACATGTAGGTATGTAGTTGTAAGCATATGGTATATGTCCATTGAGGCATGATACAGCTTCTATTGAATTTTATGGACTCGATCCTTCCATCCATTCAGTCCTTCGACTGAGCTTCTATCTCCTCAACCGTAGCAACATCGCATTCTTACACACATCACTCCCCTCCTCCACAAACTTATCATAAAAATCCACAATAAAAGCTTCTGGCTTAAACCCAAACCTTTGATACATCACCATCGCCGGATTATCCGCTCTAACATGCAACGTAACATCCACGCCCACCTCCTTCCCCAATCTCTCAACTAAATACCATACCATGAATTTTCCGATTCCGGCTCGGTCCCAGTTGGGGCGGGTTCCGACGTAGGATATGTACCCCTCGGGGGTCGCGAATGCGCAGCCGACTAGGAGGGAGCGGTAGAGGGCTACCACGCCTATGCCGGAGTCGAGGGAGAGGTAATCTGTTAATTCGATGCCGGGCCAGAAGAGGGATTGGAGGAGTGCGTTGGCTTGGGAGAGGTGCGCGCGGGAGAAGGGGAGGTAATCGATTGGGGAGGGTGGGGGGATGGGAACTGAGGGTGTGGGGTTTGTGCGGAGTAGGAGTTCTTGGAGGTGGAAGAGCTGGGGTGGGGTGGAGGTTGTGTCGCGGAGGATTAGTGACCCCCGCGGGCGACTGATGCCGTGGAGACGCGAGAGGAAGGAGTTTTCGTAGGGTGTTCGCGTGATGGCGTGGCATTCATCGATGCGTTCTTGTGAGTGTGGGGTGGGGTGAACTCCGCTCTCGAACGTCTCGCGAACGGCGGCGGGGAGGTCGAAGGGAGATATGAATGGCTGAGCTCTGAACATACGCCGGAGGATCGTCTCGATTGAGAACGGTGGTGTTGGATTTGGTAGAGAGGCCTTGCGCTATAGTCACGCTTAGCAAGGCATTTCATCACAGGACGAAAAATAGTCACCTTCCGTAGCAGAATCTTCCTCCGCAACCTCCGCATAGCAGGACTTCTCTCTTGTTCTTTCCATGACACCAAATCCACCAAGCTCTGTATACCAGCCTCGTTCAACGCTGTACGACGGCGTCTCTTCGAAAGGCCCGGGGTTTGGGTTCGGTTTTTGTGTCTGGTACCGGACTCAAACTCAGATCCGGAGTCTGAGTCGAGGTCATCATAGGTTTTCACGTTCTGGGCGATTCTTTGGCGTTTTCGACGTGATTCAGATTGTTCATCGTACTCCGAGACTTCATCATCTTCGGGTGCCTCTAGGATATGAGGTGCGGGAGAAGGATGAAAGCCGTCGCCAATTTCGTCGTCGAGTGGGAGTTGAGGTGGGCTGCTGCCAGGGTTGACGGCGAGGGCTTGATGCTCAAAGTAAGTTGGCTACACAGATGTTTAGCATTCCACTTAGCAAGACGTTACGGCGTAGCGTACCTCTAGAACGACGTTGAGGACCTCCTCGAAGTCGATCTGGTTTTCTGGACTGACACGACATTTCCGCAGGAATTTTCTTAGTGCTTTCAGTGGCTTTAGGTCGCTCTTGCTCTTTTTGATCGGAGTGGAGACTCCGGATGATGCTTGATCCATTCAAAGGGTCGGTTGAGTGCTGTGTTTTGGGGAACTACGTTACTCGTTCGTCCTCGGTCCCTGTAACATAGACTCACAAACGTGGGAATATGTGAAGCACCATAGATTTACAAGAGGAAAAATCACTGTATATGTACCAAAACCTTTTTTAAGAAGGGAAACCTATCAAATGCCTAACGCCGGGACACCCATAAACGTCATATCAAACCCACTATCGTCACAAATCACCAGCAATCTTAATAGACAGAGACCCAGAAGCATCACTGCTTCAGCAGTTACTGTCCTCCGCCTAGTTGCCATTACCAGCAGGCGCCTGCTTACCGGCGCCCGCAGGCAAAGGAACGTCACTGAAGTCATCCTGAGAGACGGCCTTAATGGAGTACCAGTCTATATACCGCATATTAGCCAAAGCGCTGGAAACAAGCACCCACAAAGAGAAACGTACAAGCTGAGGCGACAAACGCCAACAACACGCCGCCAGTAATCAAGTTACCCATGACGTAGGGCTTACGAGCATTTCTCATCAGCACTGCTGAGCTCTGGTCTTGCGCGTAGAGTCTTTGGTGCTTGGGAGGGAGGATCCTGTACAAGGAGTATCAGAGCTGTACTATGCAACGATCTCGAAAGGAGACAGACTTGTTGCTGGTCATTTTATTTTTGGTGTGGAGGTTTGTTGTGTGGATTGTGATTTGGTCATGCTCCTCGACCTGGCCCAGGGCTGCCAGGCACGGCCGTACAGACTCGGTACAACACCAAAGGGTTCTTGCTCCTTCCCCTTGAGCATATAGGAGAGCGGGTCTTCCGGACATCTAGATAGGTCAACATGTCGGATACAGCACTCCCTGTCGCCGACCAAATCACCCAGCTCAACGCAGCCCGCGAAATCTCCGACCGGGACCCCGCATTCTATCCCACAATCGTCGAAGGAATCCTTCCAATAGCCGTCAAACCAGAAATCGAGCTCCGGAGATGGATAGCAGAGTACCTTTCCAATGCATTTGCTTCGCCAAAGTTGGATGATGGGGCCAAATTGAGTTTGGGATTGAAGTGTCTTAAGACGCTACAAGCATTCGTAAATGAAGATGATACCGTATTGTTGAAGAGTTCGATTCAGGCGTGTGCGTCTATATATCATATTGTGTTTGGGTATATATGCACAAATGGCAAGGAGGACGCCAGGTCATGGAAGATCATGACCGCAATTAAATCCAGAGTTCTGAGATTGTGGGATGAGGGAGCGGAGGGTGTACGAATCTGCTGTGTCAAATTCGTGCAGCGAGTCGTTTTCGTGCAAACTCCTGGCGCAAAAGACCCCCGACTGGCCAATAAGTCCGATATCTCATTGAGCCACGTCCCATTGACTCACCCAGTCCTGAAATACGTGAACCTGGAAGCCGAAGGACAAGGCCTCCTTGACCGCCTCCTCGACGTCTTCCATGACAGGCCTCCCAACCCCATCCTCATCACCGCAACCCTCAACGCCGTCGCCATCCTCGCGCGAACTCGAGCGACTATCTCATCCAAGATCATCCTCACCATCCTGGCACAACGAACAACAGATCTTGTGAGTGATGAGAACGACGTCGTTAAGGCGAGACTTCAGGTCCGGTGTATCGACAAAGCCATCAAAGTACTCTTCACAAATCTTTTGCGCACGAATTCGGCGGGACAGCATGCGCTTCGTCTTCAACAATATCTCAGCGAACAGGCGGCACGGCCGAGACCGCCCGTTGTTGGTGAAGACCTTTCGCGGAAACGTGCGGCGGCTGCGGCGGAATTCGAGGATCCCGTCGTTAAGAGGGCGAGGATGGCGGATGACTACACACCAACCCCACCCCTCCCCAACCCCACCACTACACCCGCCCCTATCCTCACCCAACCCCCAGCACCCGCCCCACCATCAGGCCCAATGTCCCTAGCCCAATTCTTCACTCTCGACCCACCAAACCCACTACAAAGCTTCGACGTATCGACGCTCCCAACGGAACTGGTAATCCAGATGGCAATTGGTGGGTTGGCTGCTGTTGATGGTGGGATGATGGAGGAGGCGGTGCAAGCGTTGAGAGTGAAGTATGTCGCATTGCAGCAGAATCCGGCACTACTTCTCGGACCTGGTGCCGCCGCTTCTGGTATGACGGCTCCACCAGCTCCTATTCAGGAATCTCAGGCGGCGCAGGAGGAGGCTGTGGAGGAACAGCCAGAGTTTACGATGGCGAGGTTTGAGATGCCGAGGCCGGCTGCGTTGGGGCCTGCGGAGGTTGCGCAGCAGTTCGCTGGGGCTGTTGAGCGGATTTTGGGATCTGTTGTTACCACCTCCTCGGCAGCCACTGCTACCAAAGCTCAAGCCGGTATTGACCGTATGGCTGCCACATCCTGGGACAAAGAAAGTTGGGTACAATTATTGAGTCGGCTCAGTACCCGCGGGCTTTCTATCATCGATTTCTCGGAAGTCAAGACGGAGGGACAGGGGAGTTTGGCGGATTATGTTAGGGAGAGGTTGTTTCAGTATGTTATGACGGAGTTTAGGGAGAAGATTGATATCGCGGTTGCGTGGTTGACGGAGGAGTGGTACCACGACAAAATGATGCTCAAAGAAAAGAAGGAAACTTGGCAGCCGCAGTATGAGAAGTGGGCATCGAGGGTGATCGAGTCAATGATTCCCTATCTGGAAGCGAAAGATAAGATCTTCCTACGCCTGGTGTCGGAACTACCGGAGCTCACGACGGGTATGGTACAGAGTCTTAGGGCTTTGTGTCTTGATCCGGATAAGACGAAGTTGGGGTTTATGGCGTTGGGGTATCTGATTATGTTGAGACCGCCGATTCGGGGAACGTGTTTGGATCTTGTGGAGGAGTTGTGCAGGGAGAAGCATAAGGAGATTATGACCCCGCTGGAGAGGATATTGAAGAAGTGGAGGCCGGAGGCGTTGCAAGTCGAGACCGACGGTGAACAGCCTGCACCGGCGGTTGAGGCTGCGCAGGTCACCGCGTGAGGTAAAAGGGTGGAAGAGAACGTTCTGAGCATACAGGATAGTATAGGCGTTTTTGATCTTTTTCTTAAAAGTCTTTGTTTTAAGTGGTTTAGATTAAGGCACCATCGACGGCCCGCACATTTGGCTGCTGCCAGGGTCCAAATTCCGTCACTAAAGTTCATATCAATAAGCTCCGCCATCCGTCGTATCCAGACATTAACCAGACGACAATTTTTGGCTCCGTATACTCTTATTGGCCGTTCTACCTCAACTGGTAATTTACTTGCTGTGATGTCGACACCGTCGGAAGATTCGAATGCTGGCGCTGCGCCTGGGGCTGAGGACCTCCGGTCGCAATTGAATGCGCTGAGGGAGGACATTGCTGGGCGGGAGGCTGAAATCAATAAGTTGGAGCAGGTAAATGCGCCTTGTTTTGGTTGTCTGTGCGCTCGTGCTGACGTGTTGTGTGTAGGTCCGCAAGAGGCTTACGGGTCTTGGCCTACCCCCGAAAGTTGCCGCCTCCGCTTCGCCAGCCGGTCAACGGAGCGCTTCGACAGGACGAGTCATCGATACTTTACAACGGGAGATTGACGCTCTTCGACACTCGCTCGATGCTGAGCGGAATTCGCTACAGGCTGAGCGTGCTAAGGTTGATGCACTAACGCACAAAGTCGATAATGCGGAAGAGACAGTTGACCGGCTACGAATGGAGAACCAAAACCTGACTGCTATCGTCAGCCGGAAGGATCGAACCTTGACGGAGGAGACTGTGGTTCGGAAGGAGCTGGAGAAGTCGGTTGATAAGATGAAGTCTGAAAGAACGGCCCTGAAAGAGGAGGTCGCCCAAAAGGAGAAAGCATTGACCGAGTCAATTACGAGAGTAGACACTGAAGTCGCTCGGAGAGAAAAGGCTGAGGCAGAGTATGCGACATTGCAGGAAGAGTTTGCACGGTTACGGACGAAGACGAAGGAGGACCTAGAAGGGTTGGCAACGAGTGTTGCGACCCTGAAGAAGCAGCGAGAAGAGGATGCGGTAGCATCGAAAGCAGCAGCTGAGAAATTTGAACAACTGGCGAAGGGCATTGAAGAGGAACGGGAAGCAGGGAAGAAGCTGCGCGAAGCGTTGGAGGTAAAACAGAAAGAGCACGCAGAGCACTTATCCGCGGCCGTCGAGGAGTTGAAGCAAGCAAACGAAGAGGAAGCCAAGGAGCTACTACAGGCTACCGAAGTTGCTGAAGAAGCACGCATAGAAGTCGCCGCGCTGAACAGCAAGATCCGAGCCGCAGCATCATTGGAGAGAGGACAGACAAATGGGACAACGGAAGAGGCGCAATGAACCTGGACATGGAATACTGATGAGGAAAACGATGGGTATAGAGTGCAGGTCGCTTTTTATACATTTTGGGGATAAGCTTTTTGCTATTGGTGGCCCTGGCATACGGGATGTACGGCAGTGTGCGGGGAAAGTGTTATGAGGAAATACGTCAATGATGTAGTGAACAATACAACGTCGCTGGATCCTGTCGAAAGGGTCTCACAAGTCTTGATTCATGATGCGTTTAACGTCCAAATCACTGCAATGCCTAGAACGATTACGAAGTTATAAGCCTCCGTCGGATACATATCCCAATACTCCCAGGCTCCGAGCAGCAGTCCTATTACTTTTGTTCGGTGGCAAGGAAGGCGAGCTTCGTGTACTTCTCACCGTACGTGCCAGAAATATGAGAACATTCTCTGGAGATGCAGCACTTCCTGGAGGTTTGTCCCATAGGCCTCGGTACGTGTTTATGTGACTGACTCGTCGGACAGGTCGTGTTGACGAAGGAGAGACGATATGGCAAGCCGCTTTAAGAGAAGCTCATGAAGAGATTGCCTTGTTACCCGATTCGGCTATGGAGAAACTCACCTTGCTGCCTCCATACCTTTCGCGGAATCACCTGGTAGTAACACCCTGTGTTGCATTTTGGCCAGCAGACAACGGACGGCCGAACTTCCGGCTTAACGAGGCCGAAGTAAGCAAAATATTCTCTGTCCCGTTCGAGGACTTCCTGAGCGGCAGGGAAGGGTGGTATGACCCTCTTTCTCACACGACGTGGAATGGTGAGAACTTTCCGTTGCATCAGTTTGGGGGAGGTGGGGAAGGGCGCGTTTGGGGTTTGACGGCACGGATGATGATTGATGCTGCGAGAATTGCGTACGGGGCGGAGCCTGACTTTCCAGTTGGGCTGGTGAGAGCGAAGGGCGGTATAGGGGATCAGGAGGAGTTCATATGGAGAGGATTGGAGTGGGCAAAGAAGAACAAGCCAAGCAGGAAAGGACAACTATGATGTAAGAGCAGTTCGACAGAGAATTGTGAACCTGTAGACCGCTACGTGAGCAAAGAAATCGGGAACATTTCAAGAAAACAACACCGTGTCCAAAGAAAGAGTCCTGGTCATAAATATCCATCCCAAGAAGATATCGTAAACAAAAACACTTAAAGTGAGGAACGCCAACACGTTTTCCTACCAAACACTTGTCCAGAAAACCTTCCGTCTCCACAACCATCCATGGCCATTTCATACCTTTCATAGTGCAAGAGACTCCGCCTGCAAGAGGTCAATGTCGTACTCCAACGCCTGCTCCACTACGTTCCTCCACTCATCAACAGAATCAGCACTCCCATCCTTCGAATGACTCCCAGCACTCCCATTGAACGCAAATGCTTCGTCCTCGACCTCCTGCATGTACACTGACCTACGCTTCGGTGCGGCGAGCACAGCGGCAGTGTTAATCTCTACCTTCGCACGCGGAACGAACCCCAAAATCGGCATCGGGACGTTCTCGACGGCAGTGCTGGGACCGTGCTCCGTAGCAGGTGTCTCCGCCGTCATCACGAACGAAGATCCATCTGAGCCAGAGCTAGCACTAAGTGCCGGCAACCCCGGCGAGCGCTCACCCGAGGCCTGCGACACCGTCAAAATACCCAACCCAGTCGGCGGGCGGTAGCTCTTAGGGTGCGCGGGCAACGAGGGCAACAACGGCGACCCCACCCTCGGCGGTGGAACAGGCGGCGGAGGGAAACTTGGTGGTGTGCGCGGCGACGACTTGTACGGCAACACGCGGTCACCGTTCCCGGTCGGCTTCTCCTTGATCGTGTTGTGTGCGCTAGGTCCGGGAGAGATGAGCGTAAATGCATCTTGCTTGACACTCGGTGAAGTCTTCTCGTGTCCGAGACTAGAGAACAAAGTCGTCAAATCCAACGACCGCTTCGAACGGAGTTTAGACCCCGGGCGCTCCATATCCGGCGAAGAGTGTGGCGAGGAACCCTTACTGCGCGTAGTGAACGCCTGAAGTGACTGCAACGAACGCTTCGCCTTCAAGAATGTACCTTGAAGGGGTGATGTCTGTGCGGGTGGGACACAAGTGAAGTCCTCGACGACCGGTGGGAGATTGATTTTCCTCCTCGAAGCAATATTGACACGAGGCGAGACCGATCCAGCATTGAAGTCAGGGAAGTACTGCTCAAGCGGCGAACTCGGAGTCTTGTTCCACGTTGAGGTTGTACGGAGCGACGACGACGAACTCTTCTTCGCCAACCTCCCCGTACCCGACACCGCAGGGCTAGGCGGCCCACTCAGACTCGACGCGGAATAAAACCCAAGCGAAGACGCCGTCCCGCGACGCTCGAAGGGGTTGAAGTTCGTCGGGAGAGCGAAGGGGATGTGTTGCCCATACACATTAATCGCAAACTCGATCTCGACCTTCTTCATCCCTCCAGGTCTTCCACTCCAGGTAGCGACATCAACCTCCAACGCAACACGGAATTTGTACACACGGGTGATATTCCTCAAATTGATGGTTTGTTCGACGTTCATCGGGACATCGAACGTGACCTCGGCCTGCCCCTCAGATCTGTCGTCGGAGGTAACTGCGTACGGCAAGTGATACTCCGTAACATTCCTCGCTGAATCAGCCTGTGTCGTCAACACACACGTCAACGTCAAATTAAAATTCCGCACAAGAATATGTCCAGGATCATATGCTAACAACAACCTATGCGACCCACGATCCGAACTCGGTGTCAACGACGGCGGGTGTGCCAAACAAATGAAGGCACCCTCGACACCACCGTAGACTTGGATCTCCTTCTCGACAACTGGTTCGAGTGGGTTCATTCGGGGTGGTTTGATCAGGACCGGGATAACCTCTTTTTGTTTTTTGGCGATGGACATCAATTTGTTGCGGTAGCATATTGCCTTAACAACATATGATACGGCTGCACGATCCGTCCTCAGTGTTGGGGGGAGCATGAGTGAGGGAAGCGTGAAGGTGAACGGCATCGTATGAAGCTCCCCAATCGCCAAGGGCCTTAGTCCAGCTGATCCAGGATCAGCAGAGACAGGATGCAACATAATCTCATGCGCAACAAACTCAACCTCCTTACTCCCCGCCTTACTCATCCCCCTCAACTGCACCTTAACAGCAACATCCGCAGCTTTGGGGTTAAAAGCTCCCACCAAATCCACATTCACAATACCCGTGATTTCCTCGTCGAGGGTGAACGAGGGTTTGTCGAGGTAAATGTTGCAGTTTGGCATGTCGAGGAGTTTGCCTTTGGTGTCGGTAAGGCGGGAGCGGGCTTCGGTGAACATGTTTGTGCGGATGGACGGGGCGGGGGATGGGGCGCGAAGGTGTTTGGCACCGGAGGGCATTCTTTTAAGGGAGGGTTGATCTCTCATGGTGGAGGCCTTGATCTGCTGATAGCCGATGGTCATTGTGTCGTAGGAGGTTGAAAAGGGGCGGATCAGTGGTCAAGCGAAGGTCCGGAAAGCTTATCGTAGGTATTGGCGTTGTTGAAGCACGTTCTGATCCGCGGTCGTGCTTGATCCGCGAAATTGTAGGTGATCCAAAGCGATTTGAGTAGCAATAGCGTGTTGTCCGCGTTGTATGGCGGCTGCTTCGTAGCACGTTGATCCGGTGGGAGGAAGGTGTGTCGTTAAGGTTTGCCAATTGAATGAGTGACTGCCAGCTCACCCCCTATATTTAGTCAGACCCCCTGTGGCCAAACGTCAAATCAAACTCCGGGCAGTAGGTGGAGATCAGCGATATTGATCGCTGTGCCGTTAGAGTGCACTCAACTATGCGACTGTCCACGCTGCACGAAACAGTCCAGATCACACGTTCCATCCGCTAAGCCAGAGGTCCTCTTATAGGACCCTCGAACCTCTTGATGAAACCGATGGCATGCCGGAGCTGATTTCGTAGGCTTCCACCGTTACCGCCATGCCGCGCTGCAGGGATACGGCAGATGGGTAAGGCCGTCCAGCAGCTGGTGTTTTCGAATACCCGCAAGCGTCGATCTGTTCCGTACGAGGCACGATGTCCGAAACACGCGATTCGCATCAAAGTTACCCGGGCATTGGGGGACACATGTCCGTGTACACGTGAACACCGCTCCCTTCCCGCCAGGAAGTGACAGCTGCTCGTGCAAAGCCATTGATGAGTGAAGGTGAAACCGCCGCCTCAGTTGCAAGATGCGGCATCCTTGCAATTGCCGCTTTGAACTGACCAGGGTCTGTTTGTGCGCCATGGCCAGGTTGGCTTGCAGGTTCGGCCGCTGCCCGGGCGCCGCGCTGAGTGAGACGGGACATGCAGCCGCGCCGGACGCTGGGGAGGAGGAGGGAGTGGTCAAACGACTCATTACGGAAAATCCGTCGGTCCTCTGACGAACTCAAGTAGACGGGATTTCGGTTATTCAAGTCCATTTTAAGGCATCTCACGGCCGCGGGTCAATTGCTCGTTCATGAATGGTTTAGAGGAGATTCGACGATCTAGAGCGTTACGTGTATAAATTGGTTCCTACTTGGTGGCAGAGGTATGAAGATGGAGCTTTTCCACCGCAGGTCGCATCACTCATGCTTCTGAAAGTGCTTGTTGATACTTCAGGCTCACTCCAAGTATGTGTTCAATAGAGCGTATGCTACATGTCTAAATTTCCCACGGTGTGACGGACCCGCGTAATCATGACAGAAAGCTGTGGGCATAGACGTGAAAGCTTGGCAGATGCCTGCCTAGTTGCTAAACACTGCAAGTGCTTGTTTGGGGGCCGTATTGTCAGTAAGCGCACTGCCAAGGGATTCTCTACAGTGAGGACAAAGCAGGGATTTGCATACATGATGGTTGTAGACTCCAGAACACCTACGAACGTAAATTCACTATTTCCATCTCATCTAAAACGTCGTGTAGGTATCTTGCGTGACCCTAGCCCAGATGAGGACTCGGACGGAGTCTGCCATATACTGTGAATGAAGACTCAAGTCTTCGCGGATTCCCACGCACGCACGACGACGCCAAATCCGGCCTGCGCATGTCATGAAAAGCCAGGAGTACTGAGGTACACTTACTTTGAAGACTTGAAGCTTCTTATATTATATATGGTAGACGTTTTAAGTACTGCCAGGCTATGTGTGCAGTGTGTATGTGTATGTTAGTTAACATGGGGTGGAGAGGTTCTCCTCGATTCTCAGCGGTCAATACGGAAGTATAGAGACCTCAGGAAAGAACACACCGTCAACATAGCATCTATGATAATTTCGACTCTTCACCGATGGATCTAGATATACTTTCCAAAGCCTGGACTTTAGCTGCGCGAGTGCTGCGGGGGCACATACTTCTGAATTTCCGGAAACGGAACACCAACATCACTCGCTGGTTGGTGCCCAAGTTAACGTCATGACTCCATCGGCACGAAAGCGTTTTCAATAGCCTTCGCTCTATCAATTTTCAAACTTCTCCCCAACCACAACACTCGTCTCCTTACCAACACACTCCCAACAAGCACTTTCCCATCTCTACGAGTTCCATTCTCTCTACTAAACCACCTACAAAGCATCACCATGGCACTCTTTAAGATTATCAAGTGCTCCAAGAAGACCGCTGTTACGTTTACCACCGTCACCGACACCACCACCGAAACGAAGCCCAAGAAGTCCTTCCTCGCCAAACTCGGCAAGGCTACTAAGAAGGCCCTCATCAAATCTGCGGAGCTGATGCTGGTCACCATCCCCGACGCGATCGTTGCCGTGTGTAACGACCGTCCGGATGCGTACAAGCCGCGGCCGAGGAGCGCGACGTGTAAGGGCGAGATGAAGAAGATGTTGCAGAAGCGGGAGAAGGAGGCGAAGAAGGCAAAGGGGGAAAAGAAAAGGGGCGTTAAGGTTCTCGTTGTTACGGACGTAGCCGAGAAGAGAAACTCGTTTGATTCCGGCTACGACTCCTGCAAACGAGCTAGCACGGATGCCCAATCCGGTACTACCACCACGAAGAAGTCAGGCATCTCCCACTTCACCTCCATCCGCGCCATGAAACGCGCGGAACTCGCTGCTTCCAGGGCCCGCTGTGATGCGCACAATGCCATGGTCGCCGCCGAGTGCGAGATCTTGGGGATCACGATGACCGAGTGGTTGATGTTGCAGCACGAGAAGTCACCCGCCGCCATGGCCGCTGACGAGAAGAGAGTGAGGTTGGATGGTGAGCCGAGGGCGTGGCAGGCGAGGAGGTCGTAGAGCATTGCGCTCCGCCTCTCTCTCTTGCGTGAGAATGTAAGGATAGAAAGCAGAGTTTGGATTGGTAAGTTCACCTTCACTCACTGGTGTTGCATCAGATGCTAACGCTATTGCTAGGGTTATGGGTTGGTTATGGGGTATACTTCGTCGTCGTCATATGGGATTTCTTCTTTTTGGGTACACTGTTTAATTGGCTTATTACTGGAATTGACTCTGGTTTCCTTGTTGACCCCCGGTTACGTATCCGTTGACGTGCAAGAGCGCCGGCGTAGCATTTCGATCTCTCACAGCAACATCCTCAAACCTCCACGTGCACTACACCAGCTGCAATAAACCAATCACGGCAGAGAATGCTCAAGAAGACGTAAACTATAAATGAACAATTTTAGAAGCGAACGGACGGATCTTTTGTATGCTATCGGACAGGCACCAAACTGAAGAAGATTCCCAAACTCCGTATCCCCTGATGAAACATGCCCAAGAACGACGAACAACGACGATAGACAGACAGATTTGATGATAGCCAATGCAAATATAGTAAAACTCATCTCTCACACTGACTGAAGTACACATACGTTGATATCGAGGGTGGTTGGCGTAAAGAATTCGAAACTCAAAAAGAAATCAAAGATAATAGAAACATGAACATGACATGGCATCACCACGGGACACTTGGACTTGGCTTGGCCGACTGTGCAACATCAGAGTTAGTATACCGAATCTTGACAACAATGGAAGAAGAGGAGAGGGACAAGACATACCAATTGCGGCTGGCCAGCTTACCAGCTGCCGCCGTTGCCGCCACCCTCCTGGCGACCGTAGCCTCCACCACCGTAACCACCGCCGTTGCCCTCACGGTTTCCACCGCGGTATCCACCACCACCACTGTAGGAGTCACCACCACCGTATCCTCCACCTCCACCCTGACGGCCGTAACCGCCTCCTCCTCCGTATCCGCCTCCACCTCCGGAGCGGAATCCACCACCACCACCTCCGCCACCGGAGCGCTCAGAGGCTTTGTCAACACGGATCGAGCGTCCGTCGAGCTCCTGTCCGTCCATGCTCTTGGCAGCGGCGTCGGCCTCATCAGCGGTTGAGAAAGTGACGAATCCGAAACCGCGGGAGCGGCCGGTCTCGCGGTCCTTGATGACAACAGCATCGTCGATCTGACCGAACTCCTGGAAACGTTGACGGAGGGAGACGTCGTCAGTGGCCTGTAGTGACGATTAGTTAGCGTACATTCACAGACAATTGCGAAGAGGATGAGAGCATACCCAGGCGAGGCCTCCGATGAAAAGTTTCGTGGACATACTGACTAAGTGACTGGATAACTGACTGGATAACTGACTGGATAACTGACTGATCGAACCAAACTCGAACACTCAATTGAACTTTGCGATTCAGAAGCAGCGGGGGGGGGGCGGAGAATTTATAGGAGCGGGCAACGGGGGACTCGTCATCCAAAATTCCTTGTTCGTTCAAGGCAGGCAGGCCTAGTCCCAAAGCACGTTCATTGCGGTTGATCTTACTTAGGTCAGCTGGGGGCGTGAGCTACATCCTGCCCAAGTGTCTGCGCGAGCGTCGGTGAATGTGCGAGAGGGTGACCAGCGCGGTTAAACGTCGTGACCTTGACGGTTAGCAGCCAGCCAGGCAATTGCAATTGAGGCCTTGCTTTGGGACGGTTTCCGGTGTGCGATCCTCGAGGGAATCACAAGCATGTGCTTTTTAATACGCTCATTGACATCAGCAGCTTTGGATGCGTCAGCGCGCGCTGCCCAACGCATTCTTCCGCACGCCAACCGCAGGTTTAGACGTTCTGGTGCTGACGAGAAGCTCGAGACGATCGAGTAAAGTGTACGGTGTATTAGGATATCATTGAGAATCAAAACTACACTCAAGCGGGCGGTTTAGAACATCTCCAGGTTCACAAACTCCATCGCAGCAGTAGGCATCGCCGGCGAAGGCATAGCCGTAGTCAACCCACTCTGCGGCGTACTCGCTCCACTCCCCTCCCCACTCTCACTCCCACTCGCACTCGGAGCCGGGCTCCCACTCTCCTCCTTAGCCATCTCCCCACCCTCAACCTTCACCTTCTTCGCATTCTTCTCAGCAACCTGCACCTGCCTCTTCCTCCTCGTAATCTTCTTCTTCTGCATACTGACCGGCCTCTCACGTCCATGAAGCTTAGCATACAATCCACACGCATTACACACCGCCTCGCCCCTCTCGTTCTTTCTCCACAACGAGGTCTCGGTGCATGCGCAGTTGACGCAGCGGTTGCCTTTGTCAACTGGGGTTGAGGCCGCTGCGGTGGAGGGAGAGGGGTGGGTACGGGCGCGGGGGCCGAGAGGGCGCATGTAGTTGTATTGCTTGAGGTAGAGACCACAGGCGTTACAGAGAGAGTGCTTGCGGTCAGGGGTACGACGCCAGAGAGGGGTCTTGGTGACGTGACAGTTGAAGCAGACAAGCTCGCGGGGCTGCTTGGTAGCCCTCGCGGTCGTCCTGCGGGGAGAGGAACCATGGCCGTGGCAGGAGGAGTCGGCGGAAGTGATACTGTTGTTCCTGCCTCCTTCGATTTTGATTTGGGGCTCGGCTCCGACTCCGGTGCTGTAGGGCATCTCGAAGTTCATCTGGGCGGGAGCAGCGAACGGTCCTGTCTGAGCCAACGGAAGCTGGTTCAGGTTCATCCCGAAGTTCATGTCATAATCACCAAACTGAGGCTCCTCGATAGTCTCAAACAAAGAGACGGGAGGGGTCAACTGGGGGAGCATATCGGTCGGCGCCAAACTGGCAAACTGAGCGTCCGAGATGAATGCTTGCGGAGCGTTCTGCTGAGGGAAGAAGGTGCGTTGTTCGGTCACGTTAATGTTAACGTTGACGTCCGCCGATGCGATGAACGCGCTATTGCTGTCATCATCGTTGCACGGGAGGGTAGGGAAGAAGGACTCGAGACCCGTAGGCATGAAAGAGCTGCCCGTAGGAGAAACGATAGGGTAATCGTCCGACAAAGAGTAGGGAGAGCCGGAGAAAGAAAGGTCAGGAGTCTGTGCCGCCAATCCCAACTCTTCGCCAAAGAAGCCGCCATCCGCGACCCATCCAGCGCTGTTGCTGTTGTCATTCTCGTTACCAGACGGCGTCAAGTTGTACGCAGCCGTCATTGTCTCATTCTTGGCAGCAGGAGCGGATGGGAAGAGGGAGATGGCGTATCCTTGCGGGAGCATGGGAGAGGAAGCGTCCAATCCAAGCGGAAGCCCACCGCCGAGCTCGAAGCCGGCGGGGTAGAGGTCGTAAGCGTATGTGTCCATTGCGGAGGTGTTGTTGGAGTGCTGAGTATTTTGCACAGTTTCGCGATCAGTCGCGATGATAGTAGAGTGTAATGTAAGGTCGTTTGCTTTGCGGTTTTCTTGATCAATCAACGTCGTTGCCAACCTGAAAGCAGGACATGATCAGCGGTTGTTCAGGAAGGACATGGCGGACCCAGAAGGTCGCTTCCAATGTCGTTATCGGACGTCGCAAGGCCTTCTGGGAGGGAATGGAACGTACGTGGGTAGCTCCAGTTCCATAGAAAAATGCCATAGTTAATGTGATGTCCTTAGTTTAAAAGTTGCTTCTGCGGTCGCGAGAGAGTTGAAGATGATATCCTCAGGTAAAAAGACGATCTGTTCGGGTCTCTTATTTAGAAAGCCATCAGGATATTGTATCCTGAATGTTTTACTAGAGATCGAAAATGTCGTCTGACGATGGTGGTGGTGACGGAAGGTGGGTGTCGGACGGCTGCCCAAGAAAGTTAAGTCTCAGCTCCCCTCTCAGGGTTTGGGCGGGACTGAATTTTTGGAGTCAGCCTGCATAAGCTCCACGGATGTGGAAATTGCAGAACCCGGCACAGTAATCCCGAGTGCTTCGATCCGCGATAGGAGAGAGTCGGCCTTGTCTATTCGAGGTTTTATTCTCGACTTTGGCGTTGGTCAAAGTGAAGGTTGTGGGTGATCGTTGAGTTTACCCTGCCGGGCGCGGGGTTCGTCGTCTTGTGCATTCTGTATTGCAATAGACAAAGAAGTCTTACCCTGAGCCCGGGTAGCTCAGTTGGCTAGAGCATCAGACTTTTAAGCATTTGGGAGATCTGAGGGTCGTGAGTTCGAGCCTCACTTCGGGCGTTTTTGATTAGAGCATGCTGATTTTCCCACGGATCCAGCCTGGCACAAAGCGGCGTTCTACCATTTCATTGTACCCTGCCGACATTCACAACTGTTCCAAGTTACCGAACAAGGGCGAAGACCCCTATCCTCCACTGGATTCTGGCATCATGTCAGAGGTAGATTGCGTGTGACTGTGCGGGCGTGAGACCCGGACACTTCGCGTGCGAATGTACGAATGTGCGCGTGTTACTACCTCAACAACAACAAACTCCTTTTCAACCAGCATCAATGCCATGACCCTCAAGTCGGGTGATCTGGATGCCCTCGGGCGTGCAGAGCTGGATAACAAGCTCGACTATGTTCTGCAGTTCGTCGGCGCTCATCAAGGAATACCATCTGAGCGTACTGAGCTCACTTTCGACAGCAATCCGAGGAGCGCCTTACGTGATCGATATGACGTGACTGATGGGATCAGACGGAGTTCGAGGAAGGAAAGGAAAAGGAGAGGAAGAAATAGGAGCAGGAGCAGGGCAGTGAGTGACAGTGGGGGTGGCGAAACGAGGTCATCACGTTCAAGCTCTCGATCGACATCGCAGTCACTCCGAAAGAAGACATCACAGAGGGACACCACACGAGAGCGAGGCCGGTCAAGGGGTCGCGAGAAGGAGAATATGAGGCTTCAATATGCCAGACGTCAATCACGGTCTCGTTCACCCAAGGATCACCGTTACCGACATCGAGATCGTCGCGCACGTTCTCGCAGCATTGAGTCCCAAGATCGACATCATCACAGGAAGGAAAGGAGCATTGAGCGATATATGCGGCAGGAAAAGGCGGTTCCCGAAGTGTTCGCGTCTTCAGACAGCTCCGTGCTTGTTGCTCGGCCAAAGCGTCCTCCAATGCCACCGCCATCGCCTCCGAAGCCGTGTTTACGACAAGCAGATCCGCCCTCTTCGTCGTTGTCGTCGGAAAATTCCAGTTCTAACACTCGTTCAGACAGTCCTGCGCCAGTTGTTATAAACGGTAGGGAAAGTAAGGGTTATGTTGTCCATCTGTGCTAACTGTATGCTGTCCTACAGAACCAAAATTTGAGAAACGTTCGCGACACAAGATGTACGAAGACCGTGAGATGAAGAAAACGGTGGTAACGGAGAAGGCCAAAGCTGTTCGAGACGAGAAAGTAAAGGAAAGGAAGTCATCCAAGAGCAAAGGGAAGCCCGAAGTGGGGAAGTCACTGGTGATGGACAAGTTCAAATCGAGTCTAGTCATCAGAAGCGACAGGCTGACGGTAACAAGGCAAATTTTGTGTATGCTCTGTGCGCTTACCATGTATGCTGTAGCTCAAACCTTCGCACAGCCTCGGGATCTTTCGTAAAGGAAAGGCTTCGCCGGCCGTTCCCAAGCAAAGCCAAGGAGGTATGCTTTCTTTACGCCTGCATTTATCCAGGTTAACAGGCGCATACAGTTGGTGATTTGTCCTTTTCCGATATGGAGTTTCTTACCGGCATGAAACGCGTACATCCATCGCAGTATACCCCGCCGCATTTGAAGAAGAAGGAGAAGACCGGGCCGCTGACTATCTCGACGTATTTTGATTCGAGCAAGAAAGGACCGGCAAAGTCGAAGATCATGGACGAAGAACGCGAACAAGCTATGCAGGTCAAAGAAGGGGAGAGGAGAAGTGCGAAGGACATAGAGCGGCATCATGAAGAGCAGAAGTCAGCGCCGCAAAAGCAACACGCAGACAAATGCAGAAAGACTTCATCCATGCCTTCTACCGAGGAAACTCACGAAGAGCTTGTTGAAGCATCTGGGACTGCAACTCGGTTAGCAGCGGATACTTCTGATCAACCTTATACTTGGGAGCCTACGCCAGAGCCTGAGACCACAGAGAAAACATCCAAGAAAGGCCGACCGACGGCAATGCCAGCAGAAAGCAGAGACGAGATTACCCTGGATGCGTCGACTTTGAAGCACTTTGCGGGTGGGGCTGATGTTACTATAACACAGAAGAGAGCCGAGAAGGTCTTGCCAGCCCCGACGCAAGAAGCTAGGCGGCAGCAGTCTTCTACTGCCGTTTCCTCCGAACTGTCCGACAGGCACGAGCTTATAAAAACGGAGGTCCCCAAGAAAAGGAATGAGCAGGCCTCCCTTACGCAGCAGACACCGTTATGCGAACCTGCAATCTGTGAATATGTGGGGACGCCAAATATGCATATTGAACGGTCCCCACTATCGGCTCTCATTGCTGCTTGTGCCAATGCAGTAGGTGAAAACTTTGCGGTTGGCAAGGTATCCTTAACCAAGCCCGTTGCACGGCAGCCAAGGGAGTCGGAACACATAGCTCGTTTATCTCGTACCATTGAATCGTCTGAGAACCCCCTTCAGCGCAACTCAGAGATACAGAATAACGGAGTTCGTCATAAAAGCGACCAAGCGCTTTACCATGAGATCGAAGATGTTTTAACGGCCAGTCAACAAGCCGCCCTCCTTAGAGAGCTTCACGCAGATGGAGGTGAAGAGCTTGCCGAGCCAAGCCAGCCGTTTGACGATAAAACTCACGCAACTGCTGAACCAATGCAGTGTCGTCCTGAAAACGAGTACCTACATCGTTACCCGGACGTCGCAGGTGAGGTCGAGTCGGTTTTCGTCACTCAAGTACCCGCGTCTCACGCTCTGCAGCACCAGAGCTACCCACGTACCGGCGCAGACCGTCAATATCCCACAACTTGCCGTTTTGAAGAACAATGTTACCAAGGGCATGCTGATTACTTCGACGGTGATACCGGAGAAGAAGGATTTCTCGGTATCAGCGCCCACCATGAGGTTGACCAGTATCACCATGAGAACGACTATAGGCATCAAGAGGACAAGCATGACTACGGCATGCATGCTCCGACGCATGCAATAGGACATGACTTTTACAGAGACCAACCGCAGCATGCCGAACGGGCGATGGCCGACAGCGATAAATACCTCGAAGCAGATACTTCCTTGAGCATTAAGAGACTAGAGCGGGAGGCTTTCGGCGAAGCGTGTGAACGTTCTCAGCAAGATTGTTACGAGAACACAGGATACGCTTACGCCGAAGAGCCGGTAAATTACGTAGACAGGCGTGGTGCAGTTTGGAACGGGAACCACTTAGACGGAGAGACATTCTGGAGGCCTCATAGGCGCTTCTAATAACCCCGTATTGTTATATTTGCCTGCGATATCCTTAGCTATAACCGCAGAATTTGGTATAAATGGTATCCATATGCTCAGTTCCTTCCTGCTTACAATCCACGATCAACAACCTGCCTCTCAACCCTCTCCACCATCCTCGCCAACCTCTCTCTAATCCCCCTCGTCGCTTGCAAAACCTCCGCCATCCTATCCAACCTCGCCTGCGCACTGCGATCATCAGGTCTCTCCCCCGCCCTAAGTGTCACATTCCGCTGATGCTGTCGTAGTTGCTCAAAGACTGCGTCAAAGTCAGGGGCGTGGCGGCGAACGACGGGGATGGTGAGGTTGTTGATGTGGGCCATGAGGGATTCGAAGGCTATGGTTTCTTGTTCGAGGAGGAGGAGTAGTTGGCCCATTGCGTCGGGGGCGGGGCCTGGGGCTGGGGCTGGGGCCGGGGTGAGTGAGAGGCCGTGGATTCGGCGTTCGGTGGAGGCGAGTTGCTGATAGATTGTTTCTGTAACTTCGAGGGCTGCTTCTTCATCGTCGTCGTCGCCTGAAGCTTCGGAGTAGATGTAGGTGGGAATTCCGTCGCCACTATCTTCTTCTTCTTCATCCTCGTGCTCGTGCTCATCTTCATCTGTGAGTTCCTCTTCTTCTTCGTACTCTTCCTCGATCATGTAAACATCTCCGTCTTCATCCCGCTGCAACTCTTCCAGGTCGACCTCGACATACAACTCCGGGTTAAACACAGGATCACTCAGATTCGGGATAAAGTTCTCCAATGCATCCTCACCCAACAACCCCGCACCCACGAGCTGTAGTCGACCCTGCTCCACGTCCAAAAGCCCACGCACAATATCAACCAACAACGTACTAAAATCCTCGTGTTCCCCAATTGCAACAGGCAAGGACGGATTAGGATCGGCCTCATACCTCTTCAACCACGCCACAACCCCCGCCTCAACAGCCATGCTCTTCGCTGTATACCCTAGCGCCATGAAGGTACTTAAACACGACAGAGCTTCACGCTCGCCGCGTTCGTCTCGAGGTGAATCGTCTTCGTCGGCTAGGACGTTGAGGAGCGCGGTGGTGAGGGTGAGGAAGACGGCGGGGGTACAGAGGCGAATTGTGGTAGGTCGGGAGGAGGTCAGATATTGGAGGACGCGGAGGGCGCGGACGCGGGTTGGGGCATTGGAGGAGATGCAAGCGTGGAGGAGGGAGGGGAGGTTGTCCGGGGAGAGTATGCGTTCGACCACGAGCTTTGTTGCACTAAGGAATAAAGAAGTCAATGACATGTATAGGGGTAACAAAGTGGTAGGTTTACGCTAATTGCAGATTGGAATTCACGCCGTCATTGATCAGTACTTCAAGGTCCTCGAGCTTGATCTCTGCGTACTTGCTGTGAGCGCACGTACGATAAGTTGGTTTCAGATAGCATACTGTTCTCATCGCCTGCCCTAATTATACCCTTCAGAGCAGTTGTCTTCTGCGTCATTGCCTTCCATTGCGATAACTGCCACCATGTGATTTTGCCAGCCGCGTAAATTCCCAACGTCGCTGTCAAGCCGGCAAAGAAAGGGATCAATGGCCGAGGCAGCTTGTCCAATTGTAATTGAATTTGCCTGATGAATGTCATGTTCGCAAGGTCGACAGCGAACTTCAGCTGCTGCCATCGTCGAGGAGGTTCAAGGGTGCACCGGGCGTCCCGTACAGTATTACACGCCTGCACTGCCACATCTACTGCTGGCGCATGGATTTTATTTCGAGGAAGACCTACGAGGAGGCAACCAGTCGATTTCTCATTCTATTCGAAGAGATCAGACAATGGGAAAGGCTCAGTCTCAAAAGTCGACTCTCGCACGACTCAAGTCGTCGCTGTCGAGCGCTGGAATCACCGGCCCTTCCGTCGGCAAGAAGCAGAAGAAGAAGGGACCGGCGCAGAACAAGGAGGATAGGGAAAAGGCCCTGAACAGGATCCGCGAGCGATTCCAGCCATATGAGATCAAAACCAACAAAGTCAAGTATGACATCGGTGGTCGGAAGCAGAAGGGTCAGGAGGGTCGTCCGGGGTTGTCCAAGGCTGTCGGAGAGGAAAACAGAAAGAAAGAATTGTTGCCACAATTACTGAGAAGGAACAAGGTTGGAGGGTTGGTCGATAAACGTTTCGGTGAGAACAACGCGAATTTGACACCGGAGGAGAAGATGTTGGAGCGTTTCACTCGGGAGAAGCAGAAGAAGACCAAGGGATCTATGTTCAACCTCGAGGATGAAGACTCGCTTACGCATTTTGGACAATCCCTCGCGGATATGGATGACCTTAACGGCCCACCGATGGGTATGAGCGAGGATGAGGACGAAGGACCCATGCACGCCCAATTCGGCGGTTTCTCGGACGACGACGAAGAAGACCCCGACCAACCCGAACGCAAGAAGTCAAAGCGCGAAGTCATGCAAGAAGTCATCGCCAAATCCAAACTCTACAAATTCGAACGTCAAAAGCAACAAGACGAAGACGACGCCGAACGTGAGGCTTTGGATGCCGAGTTGGATGATATTCGGATGTTGTTGGCTGGCACGGAGGGAACTGGGATTAACCCAGAGCGTCAGGCTATGTTGAGGGGAGAGAAGGTCGTGAAGACGGCGGAGGATGTAGCGTATGACGCCGCTGTTCGCGAGATGGTCTACGACCGCCGTGCACGCCCCTCGGACCGTACGAAGACCGAAGACGAGCTTGCCGAGGAGGAAGCTGAGAAACTCCAGAAACTCGAAGCCTCACGGTTGAGGCGTATGAGAGGTGAGGAGAGCGATGAGGACGAGGGAGGGAACAAGAGGAACAGGAGAGCACAGGCGGATGATTTGGAGGATGATTTCGTGCCGGATGATGAGGAAGAGGAGGGCAATAAGTTTGGGCTTGGAAGGGGAATCGAGGCTGCGCAGGAGTTGTTGGAGAGGTATGAGGATGGGGAGGATGACGATGAAGAGGAGGATGACGACGATGAGGAGATGGAGGGCAGTGAGGACGAGGATGACGACGACCAGGCGGAATACGAGTCCGGCAGCGAGTCCGACATGGAAGACCTCGAGCTCGACGAAGAACCCGTTATCAAGAAGGGCTCCTCATCCGCCGTCGTCGAAGAAGCATCGACACCAAAACCCAAGCTTAAGAAGTTCACAGAGGAAAAGCCAGCTGGTTTGGCATATACCTACCCCTGCCCTCGTACCTACGACGAACTCGCCGCTATCCTCTCCACCGTCTCTGATACCGACATTCCCGTTGTGGTTCACCGTATCCGCGTCCTTCACCACCCTAAGCTCCACCCCGAAAACAAAGCTAAGCTCCTCGCTTTCGTTCCGATTTTGTTGGATTACACGCTTGATTTGGCGAAGGAGGACGTTGTTAGGTGGGCTATTGTCGAGGGGATGGCGAAGCATTTGCATGGACTTGGTAATCAGTTCCCGGAGGCTATGACGGAGGCGTTTAGAGATCAATTGAAGGAGATGAGGGAGAGGTTCGTGAAGTCCTCCGGTCTTGAGCCGGCTCTTGCTGCGAAGGTGTTCCCAAGACGTTCGGATTTGGTTCTCTTTACGATTTTGGGAACGGTGTTCCCGACGTCTGATCATCACCATATGATTGTGACTCCGGCAGCATTGCTGATGGGACAGTTCTTGGCGCAGACTAAGACGACGACGGTACAGAATTTGGCGACCGGGTTGTTCGTTGCGACGCTTTTTGTGCAGTACCAGAGATTATCTAAGAGAATCGTTCCGGAGGCGCTGAATTTCGCGTGTTTGGCACTGGCACAGCTCGCTCCCACCGCAGTCGAGCCTGTTCCGGGGACGTTCCCTGTTACTGGTGATGTTAGTTTCTTGGCGATTAAGCAGAAGAGTCAAGAGTTGAGGAAGATGAAGTTCGAGGATGCGTTTGTTGCGCGGGTCGAGGATGAGGGTGCGATGAAGGCGAGCTTGGTCGGCGTTGCTGTTGATGTTATTACACAGTTCGCGGATCTGTGGAAGGGTGCGCCTGCGTTTGTGGAGATCTTTGATCCGTGTGTTGCGATGTTGGATCACTACCTCGCCCCGAAGAACGCGAAGCTCTTGCCGGCGGAGCTGGTGAACAAAATCCAACGCGAGCGGGATACGATTGCCAAGCTGTGCAAGTTTGCTCGCCAAGAGCGGAAGCCTCTCGCTATGCAAGCTCACCGCCCCGTCGCCATCGCCACCTACTTGCCCAAATTCGAAGAGCACTACTCCCTCGACAAGAAATCCTACGACCCCGACCGCGAGCGTGCCCAGCTTGGCAAGTTGCAGGCTGAACACCGTCGTGAGAAGAAGGGTGCGATTCGTGAGTTGCGCAAGGACAACGCTTTCTTGGCGCGTGAACAGATTAAGACGCAGAAGGCGAAGGATCAGGCGTATGAGGTGAAGATGCGGAAGGTGCATGGAAGTTTGCAGGTTGAGCAGGCGGAGAAGAAGGAGCAGGAGAGGATGAAGAGGAGGATGAAGAACAAGAACTAATTGACTTCTTAGATTGGGTACAGGTCATTGGATGATATTTATAGCTACTTGCCCAAACCTTTGGAACTCTACATGAGCCTGGGCATACATACACATTCCTCCTCTCCAGTTGTTCCCGCGGTGCTCGAGCTTCTCGCCGCGGTGACCCCTGCGTGGCGGGCGGAGTCCATACCGGTACAGTACGTAGCCAACCCAGCCAACGGACCCGAACAATCACCACCCTCAATTACCAACAGCATTCATCCACCACCAATGGCAGATTTCGATTCAGTTCAATGGGATACAATGCCCCCTACTCCGACTGAACGGCATGATGTTCAGATTAGCGAACCTGACCAAAATCCCACTGAACCGAGGGCTGCCGCTGGGGAGGAGGAAGTGCGGGAAGCATACACTGGGAGGAACGTCCTGGAGTGCAAAGTGGACTCACCGCAGAAGGAACTGGAGGGACATAAGGACGCATTCGTGTCCTATCTCGTCACCACGCATACGACATTCTCGGCATTCCAGAAGCAGGATCTGAGTGTACGAAGACGCTTTACTGACTTTGTGTTTCTGCACAATGTCCTCGTACGGGATTATCCTGCGTGTGCGATACCACCACTACCGCAGAAGCATAATATGGAGTACATTAAGGGGGACCGCTTCGCACAGGCATTCACCCTTCGTCGTGCTAACTCCTTGAATACCTTCCTGACCCGCCTCACACTCCATCCAATCCTCCGCCGTACTCCTGCGTTGCACACCTTCCTTGAGTCCCAGGATTGGCACGCATACACCAAGAAGAACGTAACTGCGCGTGCAACCAACGGCTCTGACAGCGGCAGTGGTGTCTTTGAAGGTTTCGGAGATGCATTGTTGAATGCATTCACCAAGATCAACAAGCCGGACAAGAAATTTATTGATGTAAAGGAGAAGGCGGAGAAGTTGGATGAGGATTTGGGACACATTGAGAAGTTAATTGCTAGGGTTGCTAGGCGGACAGCGGGTAACTTCTTTAGGAAGACCTCAAATGATTTGTACTGACGAAGTTACAGACCTCCAATCCGACTTTTCCGACATGGCGAATCAAATCCAGAAACTTAACGCCCTGGAGCCCGCTTTACAAAAAGAGATTACTGCATTCTCTGACGCACTGACACACACCTCCACCGCCATCCGCGACCTCTACGAAATCACCGATGCACACTACCTCACCTCCCTACAAGACATGTCAGCCTACCTAACCTCCGTCAAATCCCTCCTCAAACAACGAGACCAAAAACAAATGGACTACGAAGGCCTCATGGAATTCCTCCAAAAGACAACCATAGAACGCGACCAACTAGCATCATCCCACCACACCTCATTCATCCGCGGCAAAGTTGAAGACCTACGCGGTGTGGATCACGAGCAGTCTCGGAAGGATCGGTTGAAGAAACTTGAGTTCAGGATTGAGGAGCTAAAGAATGAGACTGAAACGGCGAGGTTGACGACGGAGGCGTTTGATGAGGAGGTTATTAAGGAGGCGGAGATATTTGAGGAGATTAAGGCGAGGGAGATGAGGAGTACGTTGAGGGAGTATGCGGTGGCGAACGTGAGGTTTTATCAGAAGGTATGCTGAAATTTGGGTCGTATCCTTGAGAGTGAGCTGACATTTGGCATACAGACAATTGAGCAATGGGAAAGACTACAGCCACTGCTTAACAGTCAAAACGGACAAGCTGCAGAGGCTGACTGAACGCAGCGCCTACGGTACATTGCTTCAAGGGGTTTTTGGTGTTTAGGGAAACTTTCTGATAAAGATACCATCGTTCTATCCAATCCATCACGTCTACCCACCAATCTCATAGAAACTCCCACCCTCCCTCGGAATCTCTCTCCAAGACCCACCCGGTGTCTCCGTCCCACTAACAACAGCCATCGCACTCATCCTAGGACCCTTCTTCTTCTCTACTACCACGACATCCTTATTTTGTCGTGCGCGTAGTGCCTCGGTGATGTGTAACCCGATTAGCTCGATACCTTGGGTATTGAGGTCGCCACGGGGGAGGATGATGTCTGCGAATTGTTTTGTGGGGAGGATAAATTCGTCGAAGGAGGGTTTGGCGAATTTGACGTACTGTTACATAGAGATATTAGTTGATGTGCAGGTAGGGGGAGGAGAGTGGGAGCAGGGTGTGGTACGTACGTCGTCGAGGATGGCGGCTAGTGGGTAGCCTTTCTCTTCCGTATCTCTGAGCACTGCAACATGTATATGATTAGCTGCCACTGAACACATTGAACAATAGTGCCGAGGAAAGTTCTGAGGCATACCGAGTCTCGACAACCTCTCATCCGCATCCAAATCCGCGAAAACCCTCAAACTAACCAACTCCTCCCTCACCATCTTCGACCACAGCGTATACTCCCCCTCAACTAGTACAACATCAATCTGCGTCGTTTCCCGACCTGAACAGGTTATGGGCGTAATGAATTTTCTTGTATGCGTGCTGCGGTCAAAGGTTGGAATTTTGAGGTCTGGGTCGGAGGATGCTAGGGATGTGAGGGATGTGAGGGTTGTGGTGAGGAGGTCGAAGTCGTAGGCGCCTGTATGATTCTCCATTAGTCTTCACCCAAAATTGAAAACGTGGGAAAGAGATATCATACCTGGTGCGTGCCAATTGATCTCCTGTACTCCTCCTTCTGTATCTTCGGCTTGCGCATCCTTCCCGAGTTCGTAGTGGAAATCGGATAAGGCGAGGTGGAGAACGTTGGGTGGGTTATGTAGCGTCTGCAGGCTTGATGCGATTGCTTTGCAGATGGTTTTCTGTACAGCAGATGTAAGCATCAGTCGAGGACAGTCACACTACTCTCTGCATGCACCTTTCCTGCTGCTGGCCCGCCTTTGAGTGTGTTGGTTAGCGAAGTTGAGATGACGGACAAGACAGGAGCATACCAGCAATGGCAACCATGAACGGAGCTGTCGGCGACATGTCTTTCTTATAATTTCTTGAATGTGGGGGTCTGTGATGGCAGCAGCTGCTCTGTCGTCGTCGACTTTAATTTGTATTGGTCTAACCCTAATTGGGAAATTCTATATACGTACTTCGGTAAGTTCACATTCACAACCGGGAAGAACTCGATAGTCTTGATGCTATATCCCATACCATTTCACGTCTTATATAGAGCTATATTCCAATTGCTTATCATAGGTATCCATTCCCAAGAAATCGCCCCATCCATGACCCTCCTCCTCCTCAAGTCCTATTCAACCTCCGTCTCTCCTCATCTTCCTCGTCATCATCACTAACCTCCCCCAACGCATCAAAAATCTCCTCATCACTATCCCTCGCATCAAACGCATCATACAACACCCCCTCAACCCCACCCCTCTTCACCTCCGCGGGCGTCTCATCCACATCCGCGTCCCCCGTGTTTCGCAATACCTTAAACTCGTAGTCCTCGCGTTGTGCGGCACGAAGTCGTTGACGGCGGATGAAGAAGTATACGGCTGCGATGGCGGCACCGAGGAGGGCTGTACCCACGCTGACGAAGACGACGACGATGACGATGAGTCCGTATTCGTTGCCCATGATTTCGTATGTCTTGCCAGTGGTCGCGGTCTCCGTGGCGGATGTAGTTTCGTCACTAACCTTCTCATCCTCCTGCACCGGCGTAGCCGTGGCCGCCACACCGGTAGTGGTAGTGGTAGTGGCAGTAGCCGTCGTGGTCGGCTTCACCTTCGGATGCGGCACGGTACTCACCTGCGCACTATGCACACTCGCCGCATGCCCACTCTCCGCCTTCGTAATACTAATCACCGGTCTCGGGTGCGCACTCTGACTGTACGTCGCGCTCGCCGTCGTACTCGGCAACACCGGATCCGGCGGCAACGGATGGTCATCGTCAGTCCCAGGAAGCGGGTGCGGAACAGCGAGGGCGGGGTCAACGGATTCACCCCAGAGTGTCATGCGCCAATTCAAGAGCTTGCCTGAGTATTGTGAGTTTTTCTCATCGCGGACGATGAGGGTCCAATCACCCACGCCCGACTCGCCCCAATGCTTCACAGTCATGAACGTCCAATCCCTGATGCCCTCCGCACTATTATCATTCCGCCTCGCCACGGCCAGTTTGGAGACATGTCCCCTCGGACCCACGAGATCGACACTGATATCCCCACGGCGCTGGTGGTCGATGTTGACGGTGACAGTGATATGCTCCACCCTCTCCAAATTACTCTTCTTTAAATCATCCTTAGTGATCGTGACAACACTCCTCACCGCCTCTCCCTGCGCACCCTGGTTATTCGGGATAGGCTCATTAACCTCGACATAAGAGATATTATGCCACGCCTGAGGTTTAACCACCTCCCACTCCTTCGCACGCTCAACAATCGCCCACGCATCCAACTTCCCGTAGCCATATTTGTGGTTATACCAATACCCCGCCCCCGTAACCTCCCAATCTTCATCATCAACGTTAACCGGTACCGCTGTCTCCACAACCAAATACTGCACATCCCTCCACCCCAAATCCGGCCTTACACTCAACACGAGCGCAATCACCCCCGCACCAAGGGGCGCTGCAGCGGATGTCCCGCCGTGGTGGTTCGTGCATTTGTTCGTGCCGATGTCGGTTGTATGAATGTAATCCCCCGAACCGGAGGAGTACGTCACAACGAGTTGCGCAGAGCATTCTTCCGAGTAGTATGGGTGAAGACCCTTCCGATCGATAGCGCCAACAGTAATCGAGTAAATCGAATTCGTGTAGCCGTCGAAATTGCAGTTATCCCCATTCGCTGCGCCATTCCCCGTTGCGAAGACGTAGATTGAACCAAGTCCGTTACGGCCACGGTTAACGCCGTTGACCATTGCGCGTTTGATGAGGATTCCGGGCGCGTCCATGGCTTGGCCGTCATCAGGCGGCCCCCATGAGCAAGAGTAAATGTCGTTATATTGGTAGTCGTAGTTCATCGCAATCGCTTCGTCTGCGTCCGAAATAACCGCACTCAAAATCCGTAACCCGGCGACTTTGGAGTCGAATGCGAGGCCCACACCACATACATCGTTTTTCGTGGCTGCGATTTCGCCGGCGCAGCGGGTTCCGTGTTGGTCGTCTGAGAGTTTTGGGAGGGGGTCGGGGGAGTGAGCGTTGAAATCGTATGAACCGGCTGCGTAGTAGCTGTCTGCAAGGTCGAGGGAGGTGAAGTCAAGTCCGTCGTCGACGATGGCTGTGGTGACGTTATGCCCGGTAATTCCTGTTCGCGGATATTAGTCACAGACGCTCAACTCATTGGAAAACCGCGAACCTTGAGCCCATACCCCGGTTACATTCAAGTCATGCCCCTCTTGTACGGTATTGAGAATATGCCATTGGTCTTTAAAGATTGGGTCTTGGATGCCGAGGGCGTGTTTGACGATTTCGAAGCGTTCTTTGGGAGAGCCTGTCAAATCGAATGTTTGTCTTTCCTCAACGGGCAGACTTCGCTTCACTAAGCGTTTTGATCCAGGTTTTTGCCGTTCCATCCAGAGGATATCGTGCTCCACCGTACTTCGCTTCTCCAGCCTTCGCTTCCGCAATGTATGCAGCTCATCCCGTCGCTCAATCGGCTCATACTCCGAGGTCGAGAACAAATAATGATCTTCCAACGCACCTATCGGCCCCTCAAACCTCAGATCATACTCACTCTCGACTGTCTCGGGCCTCATCCCCTCCGACAACTGCAACGCATAGTATTCCCTCCCCTCATAATCCCTCTTCCATAACGGCGTGTTGCTTGCGTCATACCTGAAGGCGGTGGTATAACTCAACAACGGCAACACGCATGCCAGTAACGTTAGCGACCTCATTGTCGTCCTGATCAATTGCAATTGGTTATGGACTTGGTCTTGGTGTTCAGTCCTCGTCAGCCTTTGTTGTACGGAATTGCCGAATTGGGTCACTCACATGCCAAGTCATGCAGGGGCTGCACTCGCCAATCACCAGCCTCCTTTTCCGGTGCTGAGCCACACACGGGTCGTCCGCTTGGGCCTTCTCTACACGAAGGATTCGGTGGTTTACGCCTGACAGGACCTTTTCTCGTTCGGAAGAAGGTCGCTCCGGGCCTCTTGTAGGTTGGAAGGACGAGGAGTTTCACGGTGGTTTGGGAGGGCGTTCTGCTACGTCGTTTGAGATCTCAGTTTGCCACACCTTCGTGGTCCCTTCATGCAGCTCACGTTGATCTGATAAGTGAGATCGTCAATGTCAACATTTTCCCTAAGCGTTAAGGGCTCGTGTAGACTCATGTCCTTGTCATATTCATGTACCGGTACCGTAATCCAGGGCCAGTCCGCCATGACCTTACAAATCCCCAACCCGTCCATCTGACAACATTAACCGGTGACAGCTCCCCAGACTTCTCTGGTCTCGGCGGATCCGGAACTGTCAGCAACTCGAATCGCCGTTTCTATCGGATTCTCCCGCCTAGTGCTGAGCTTACGAGATTTCGCTGCTGTGGCCACGCCTGCTGCAGCGCTGCCCGGGGCCCAGACACTCCTGACGTTACAAATCTGCTAAAATCGACCAAGTCCCGAGGGGCTGCTACATAAGGATCGAACAACCCTGTACCACAAGTGAATGTTCACTATCCGCACACGAGTAAATCTCTCTGCTGCATTTTCTTCGAGGTTTTTCAAGAACAAATCGAATCTTCTTCTCGCCTTTGCGCCTGCGTCGTTAGTCGTCGACTCTCAATCACCTATTACCACAACCACCATCACCCCAGCTACCTTCAATAGACAATTCAGAATGACTCACTCCAAGGCTGTCATCATCGGTTCCGGTCCCGCCGGACACACTGCCGCTATCTACCTCGCCCGTGCTGAGATGAAGCCCGTCATGTACGAAGGTATGCTCGCCAACGGTTTCGCCGCCGGAGGCCAGCTCACCACCACCACCGACATCGAGAACTTCCCCGGTTTCCCCAAGGGTATCCTCGGCGCTGAACTCATGGACAACATGCGCGAGCAATCCCTCCACTGCGGTGCCGAGATCATCACCGAGACTGTCACCAAGCTCGACCTCTCTAACCGTCCGTTCAAGTTCTGGCTCGAGGGTGAGGAGGAGGGTGAGCCTCACACCGCCGACGCTATCGTTATCGCGACTGGTGCGTCCGCGAAGAGGATGAACCTCCCTGGAGAGGAGACTTACTGGCAATCCGGTATCTCCGCTTGTGCCGTCTGCGATGGTGCCGTCCCCATTTTCCGCAACAAGCCCCTCATCGTCATCGGTGGTGGTGACTCCGCCGCCGAGGAGGCGCTTTACCTCACCAAGTATGGTTCCAAGGTCACCGTTCTCGTCCGCCGTGACGTTCTCCGTGCTTCCAAGGCCATGGCTACCCGTCTCTTGAACCACCCCAAGGTCGAGGTCATGTTCAACACCTCCCCCCTCGAATGCAAGGGTGACGGATCTCTCCTCCAATCCCTCTCCATCAAGGACAACAAGACTGGGGAGACCCGTGACCTCGCGGCCAACGGTCTCTTCTACGCCATCGGTCACGAGCCCGCTGTTTCCCTCGTCCGTGGTCAGCTCGACCTCGACTCTGAGGGTTACATCGTCACTCGTCCTGGATCGGCTGAGACGTCTGTTAAGGGTGTTTTCGCTGCTGGTGATGTTCAGGATAAGAAGTACCGTCAGGCTATTACCTCTGCTGGCAGTGGTTGTATGGCTGCTATGGACTGTGAGCGCTTCTTGGCCGAGGAGGAGGATGAGCACCTTGCCATCCACCCCACCAAGGACGAGAAGTCTGGTCTTGGATACTCTGAGAACCCCCAATTGGCTCCCAACGGTACCAAGACCGACCTCTAAGTTGTTGTTTGGTTCAGGGGTAGGAAGTGGGCTGTGAGATGTGTTTGATCTATTCGCGGGGTTCATTGCTTAGATTTCTCTTTGGTGTTTTTGGTTTTCTTGTGTTCGTTTTGCTTTATCATTCATATGCTACTTTAGAAGTAGACAAAATGGGGCCATTGGATGGTTTCCCAGGGAGGCAACGGCAGACACTGCCGTATACAATAATATGCTATTCCGCTTCATCAATCTTGTGTTCATCTCCTCCGTACTCTCGTGATTTGTCGTGTCTATAGCGAGCTTGTGCGTCATTGAGACCATATTCGTCCTTTGCCACATTGTATCTAGCCGAGCCCGGGTAGCTCAGTTGGCTAGAGCATCAGACTTTTAAGCAATTAGGAATCTGAGGGTCGTGAGTTCGAGCCTCACTTCGGGCGTTTTGTGTCTAGTTCGGGCGGAACACTCAGCCTGCGGCGAGACATCTTTTAAAACCTCCCAGGTTCATCATGCTCTCCGAAGACGTTTTGAAAGGGTTATTAGTATTGGTGGTCGATGTAACGTTTTGCAGCTGGTCGTCAATGGTGTGTGTACATGTGACGACGTCGACCGCCATGACCGTTGATATTGCGGCGCGAAAACGACCCTTCAATTCTACGCCCATTGGAATGAGAAGAACAATGCCCATTTACTGTGACTTCATTTGGGGAAGAAGGAGGTCGCGACTGTCAGCTGCTGAGTTAGATTTTCAACAACCGTTTGCAAGAGTTAGGTTATTCATGGTCAGCCGGAGTTGATACATTTTACACTCGACTAATTGGGCAGTTGCAAACGCATATATATCATAAATACAGGCGGTTATACTTCATCTTCACAATCATAGACCTCTTGCAATTCATATTCAACAGGTAAACGCTGGACTTCCCACGCCCTTCATTAAGTCGTGGCGAGTGCTGCGGTTCTGCGCACGGTCCTGAGGCGCACCATTTTTTGGGATACCGATTGCCGTTCGTAGACGTGCATACCGAGGAAGGAAGCGCTCAAATCTTCCTCGACAATGGTAAAGTCTTATGCAAAATACGAGCCAGGACTTGTCGGCGTCCTCGGCCTCGTCGCCAGTGCAGGAGCAAACGTGATCTACGCCAACGACACCGGTCGAATTGGAGCAGGCTATGCAGTGGCGCCGGCACTCGAGGAGGTCATTGTGTGGGATGTGAAGAAGGGGGAGCAGAGGAGTAGATTAAGGGATCTGGATTGTACGGCGGAGGTTACGGTCATTGCGCGGAGTTTGGCGAATGGTGATATGTACGCTGTGGGATATTCGGATGGATCGATCAGGATCTGGGAGTTGTCGTCGTCGAATCTTGTGGTTACTTTCAATGGTCACAGATCATCTGTTTCGGCACTCTGTTTCGACGTCAGCGGTACCCGACTCGCCTCCGGATCGAAGGATACCGACATCATCGTCTGGGACGTCGTCGCCGAAGTCGGTATCTCCCGTCTTCGTGGCCACAAAGACCAAATCACCTCTATTCGTTTCCTTCGCACCCCCCTCGCCGGAGAAAACGTCGGTTTTACCGATCCAACGACCGATGCCGGATGGCTTCTCACATCCTCAAAAGACACCTTCCTCAAGCTCTGGGACCTGTCAACCAAGCACTGCGTCGAAACCCACGTCGCCCACCGCGGCGAAGTCTGGGCCATGAACATCTCCGACGACGAAAAAACCTGCGTCACGTCTGGACCCGATGCAGAAATCAAGTTCTGGGATATCAATACGAGCGCACTCGCAATCACCAGCGACAACGCCGAAGAAGTAAAACGCATCACGCAGCGAGGAATTTTGATGAGGCAGAGCAAGGAGAGACCTATATCACTATCATTCCACCCACGAGGAGAGTTCTTGGCTTGTCAGGGTGCGGACAGGGGAATTGAGATTTGGCGTTTAAGGAGCGAGGAGGAGATCAAGAAGAAGCTTACCCGTAAGCGTAAGCGGAGAAAGGAAAAGGCTGTGGAGGCTGGGGAGGAGTATAATGAGGAGGAGGTCCAGGTCGATCTGGATGATGAGATTGCGCAGTATGTTACTGTACGGACACCTGTGAAGGCTCGGTCGTTCGATTGGGGAATGCATGCGGAAGACCCGAAGAAGGCTGGGTCAATACAGTTCTTGACATCGTTGACGAATAACGTGTTGGAGCTGTATACCGTTGCCGTACAGAAATCGGCGAAGAAATCTGCTGGACCGCCAGAGTATGAGCGTCTTCACTCTATCGAACTACAGGGTCACCGCTCGGATATCCGTGCTTTGGCAATGAGCTCAGATGACGAGATGTCAGCCTCTGCATCCAACGGCTCGCTCAAGATCTGGAACATCAAGACCGGCGCATGCATCCGTACCTTCGAATGCGGCTACGCCCTCTGCGTCTCCTTCCTCCCCGGCGACAAAGCCGTCGTCATCGGTACGAAAACCGGCGAACTCGAGCTCTTTGACGTCCCATCTTCCGCACTCATCGAGTCTGAGAAGGCACACGATGGTCCGGTGTGGTCACTTCAGGTTCACCCCGACGGGAAAAGCTTAATCACGGGGTCTGCGGACAAGCAGGTTAAGTTTTGGGATATTGGGGTTGAGCAGGAGATTGTTCCGGGAACGAAGAGGATGATTTCGAAGTTGAAGTTGACGCATACGAGGACGTTGAAGCTTGCTGACGACGTTCTTTGCGTGCGTATCTCTCCTGATGCTAAGCTTATTGCGGTTTCGTTGTTGGATGCTACCGTCAAGGTCTTCTTCGTCGATACGCTCAAGTTCTACTTGTCTCTTTACGGACACAAGTTGCCTGTTCTCTCGATGGATATTGCATCCGACAGCAAGCTCCTCGTCACCTGTTCCGCAGACAAGAACGTAAAGCTCTGGGGTCTCGACTTCGGTGATTGTCACAAATCCATCTTTGCGCACCAGGACAGTATCATGCAAGTCGTCTTCGAGAAAGAGGGACACAATTTCTTTACCTGTTCGAAGGACAAGTTGGTCAAGTACTGGGACGGTGATAAGTTTGAGAACATCATGAAGTTGGAGGGACACCATGGTGAGATTTGGGCTTTGGCCGTTTCGTCGAGGGGAGACTTTATCGTGTCTGGATCTCATGACCGTTCGATTCGTGTGTGGGAGCAGACTGATGACCAAGTCTTCTTGGAGGAACAGCGTGAGAAGGAGATGGAGGAGTTGTACGAGCAAACCCTCGTCGCTTCCTTGGATCAGGAGGGACAGAACCCCGAGGATGCGGATGCGGAGGCCATCAGTGCTGGTAAGCAGACAATGGAGACCTTGATGGCTGGTGAGAGAATCATGGAGGCGTTGGATTTGGGTATGGAGGATATCCCTATCGTCAAAGCATGGGAGAAGGCTAAGGCCGCGAACCCCAACCTCGCCCCACCGCCACGAAACGCAATCTTCGTTGCTCTGGGCAATATCACCGCTGAGCGATACGTCTTGGACGTCGTTCAGAAGGTCAAGCCAGCACATCTCCAGGATGCATTGTTGGTGCTTCCTTTCGACAAGGTCATCGCGTTGTTGACCTTCATCGACATCTGGGCAGCCCGCGAGTGGAACATCCCCCTCATCTGCCGCATCCTCTTCTTCCTCCTCAAAACCCACCAATCTCAGATCGTCGCAAACCGTATCAACCGCCCCATGCTCGACTCCGTTCGTTCTCATCTCAGAAAAGCATTGCAGAAGCAAAAAGACGTTATGGGATACAATTTGGCTGCGTTGAGGTATATCAAGAGGGAGTGGGAGAGTTATAATACGAAGGACTTTTTGGATGAGGAGAAGATGGTTGAGGAGCAAAATAAGCAGACGAAGAAGCGTGTGTTCTCAACGGTGGCATAGATTTGAGGGGATTGTTACAAGAGAGAGAATTGGTATCTGCATTTTCGTTCGTGTTTTTGGAGCATCTTAGTTATAGTCTTTTTGTGAAATGCATCCGGGGTATCTATCCATGACTCCCAACCTTATTATTATCACCCTCTTCAACCTCAATCGTATACTGTAATGCAATTGTCAGAGACTGTCAGTGTCAGAATGCGTTTCAATTGGCACTACCTGAAAGCAACGCATACGCCAGCGTCCAACACAAGATAAAACTCGGCAGCGGTCCGAATAGATCATTCGTGAATATATCCATCTTGTTTTTGTAGTATCTTGCTGGTGTTCCGCGGGCTAGGGTGATGTACATGAGTCCGCTGACGAGGGTGGTGCAGATGGCGTAGAAGAGGAAACCGTAGAGGGATGTTAGGCCGAGGATTCCTGCGCCTGTAGGTAAAGTCAGATATGATGGGGGATGGAGGAGACGGGGAGAGGAGACAGACATGCGCCGAAAACGGATGACGTCAAGTTCCGGACGTAGGAGAGTGTCTGTTCGCCTGTCAGCGTCGAATACTCAGTGCCGACGACCGAACATACCGCTGCGTTGTGTTGGACATTCTCGAGGACTGCTGGCTCGATGTGGAGCTGTCGTTCTGTTGGTGATGCCATTGTGGACTGCGGACAGATCACTGGAGTGGTGCAAGCTGGTGCCTGGCGGCGATATATACAGTAAGGGCTTATCGGGGGCACGCGAAGAAAATATGGAGGTTATGAGGGTTACTGGGTTGGTAAGGCCTGGAAAAGGGAAAGAAACCTCTGGAGAGTGTGCGTATTCGATATCAGCTCCTGTAGCCAGCATTCCAGCCCTCTCGTAAGTGATAGGCAGTCTCTGTTCGAGCTCTTAATGACACGCCATTCCCCGTTGACTCGAGATACCCGTGTCTTGTTGAAAGATATAGAAACCGAGGAAAGCTCCCAAAGTCACGGCAAGAATGAAGTATGCGTTGTACGTCTGACATATGCGTTAGCAACCGTAGTGAGTGGAGGGACGTTGACTCGTACCATGAAGACGAGCATAAGGAAAAAGCTCACGGAAACCTGCATAGCATAGAGCAACGCACGGATCATGTGTCGTTGCGAGTTGACCCTGTGGGAGAATTCGTTAGTCACGGCCAACGCCCTGCATCGATGAACTCACCTTCCGCCCTTCCTCCATGCCACACCACCAAACACACTCTCCTCCTCCTCGACCCCAACACTGCCCTCATGTCCCACACTCCCACTCGCCGGCTTCGGAACACTATCCCTCCTCTTTCTCCCATCCCCCTCACCCACCAATTTTGCACAATAAGCATCATAACTCCTCGCAACCCTCCTCAACCACTCATAACTCATTCCCATAAACACCACAGCCACAAACGAAAGAACGAGAGACGTGTTGTCGGTGATTCGCCAGGATGGAAAAACGATACAGAGGTTTGTCGTGTCCCAGTTAAAGAGCATGTTGGTTATGCATTGCGAGCCGGAGCCGTGGTCCATGCCACCATGGTCCATTCCTCCGTGGTCCATTGTGTGATGTTCAAGGTCTGTTGGGCAGGAGGATAACTTTTGAATGAAGCGCTTGAGGTGCGAGAGAGCGGGTTGTTCGGTACACGTGTAATGACGACTCTCGGTGACTTCGGGTCGGGGTCTTAATCAGGGGTACTGCTTGACAATCTGCACGGTCAAGTAAAACTTCCGAGAGCTGTTCTTGCCAATGGGAGTTACATTGGATCACATTCGCCCATTCAAGATTGTCTTCCTTCCATGTCTTGAGTTTCTGGGGGAGCTTTGTTGAGGACTTTGCGGTGGGTAGGCGTGCGAAAATGCGCGACCGAGGAGATGCGCGTGCCTCTACAGCAGGATCGAACAAAGCCTTGGGGGAAGGTGAAGTACGGTACCAATTGCAATCTGGGAATGTTGATGGCGAAGTGATAGCAAAGACAGATTTTCCATTCTTAGCATGCGATGTGAAAGCAAGGCTATACTGGTAGAAATATACGATATCACAAAAACAAACCAAGCAAACCACAAGGATATCCAAAAACACAGAACCAATACCTTACTCTCCCAAAGAATCTGGCATAGTACGACCTTATGCGTACTTGCCATTATCAACCCTAACATCCTCCAAATGCGAAATATTCGCCGTCTGATTCGTCTGCTGCCTCTTCAACTCAGCGGTCTCAATCCTCCTCAACTCCTCATCGGGATGACTCATATGCCCAGTCTTGATGATGTTCATGTGGTCCTTGAACACAAACTCGTAGATTCCACAGCCGAACAACGTAGCCGGGATTGGGACGAGGATGGAGATGGCGGAGTAATGCGGGAAAGTTCCACTCCCAAAGAAGATCGCGGTAACGATACGGGCGCCAAGGTCACGAGCTGGGTTCGTGGAGATGGTGTCGAGAGCGAAACCCCAAACGATGACGGAGTAGACGAGACCAATGCAGAAGGGAGCGGTGGTTGGTGCGATGAAGGGGTTTGCCGGGTCGAGGACTGCCCAGACCAAGAGTGCGATGTAAGAATCGCAGAAGAACTCGTTGAGGAAGACGTAGCCCAAGTTAGTCTGCGTAGCACCCGGGTACGCACAGAACCAAGAGTTAGGACCAGTGGGACCAACGACAGGCGCACCAGCAGCTTCAAGCGCCTCGACAACACCGCGGATTTGCTGGTGGTACTGCGCATAACAAGTCATCGCCGCCATAAAGCACCCGAAAATTTGAGCAAGGATATAGTAGGGCACCTTCCTCCAGGGAAACCCTTGATAACACGCAAACGTCAACGTAAAGGCCGGATTCAAATGCCCACCACTCGTCCCTCCCGACACAATAATACCAAACGCAATCGCCAACCCAAATCCAATACCAATCGTCAGGATATTTCCCAATGCTCCGCCTCCCTTTTCGAGGAGATCGAGGTTGAAGCAGATTGCGGCGGAGATACCACCGTAGACGTAGAAGTAGCAGCCAGTGGCTTCGGCGAACATTTCGCGGGCCCAGCGGGGCCTCCTCCTCTCGTAGGCAAGGCGGCCGTGGGACACGGCGGGAGGGAGGACGACGTCGACATGGGGGGCATCGGCGAGGACGTCGGTGGCACCGAGTTCGACTTGGCCGGTGTTGACACGGTGGAGATCGTGGTCGTTGGACATTGTGAGTTGTTACTTATGTGCTTGAGCTTGTGTGATGGTGTGAGCTGTAGCTGAAGGACGAGAAGTCGATGGAGGACAGGATGAGAAGCGAGAGCTCTACCCTTTATAAAGACCACTCTTCATCACAGGAGAGCAACAAGAGCCAAGAACTGCGGAGTACATTAGCAAATGGTGGGGAACAAGCCTATCGGATATGAGATGCTGCCCCACCATTGACCATGACTTTTCGCCTCTTCGGTATCGCCCTTTCTGGAAGGATCACCGGCAAAACGTGATTGAGCTTATTTTTGGCAAGAGCATGCGACGGATGAGAGTTTGGGGCCGAGCCGGGGCTGCAGCAGCTGGGTGATATCGAAGTGTATGGGCGTGAAACAATTGCGTGCATTGGTGCAGCGGGCTGCTGAGGTAATCGAGCACCGAGCCGCGTGATTCGTACGCCCGAGGAATGTGGGGTATACCAAGCGATCGGCTAGAAGCACGGCTATGTTTCCCTTCACGTACAATCGGAGCACCTCTGGTTAATTGCCGTGCGGGGTAACCGTGGATGGGGGACCGCGGCTAAAACTGCCGATGCGGGACATCTCGTGGGAAAGTCCAAGACGTGTAATACATTGATCATAATTGAAATACCATTACTTCATCTCCGTCCCCTCACTCAATCTTCGACAATATCCGCCGAGCATCAGGAACTCAACGCATCGTCCCCGCCCTCGACGACGCCTGCCTTCCCTGCTGTCCTGACGCCGTCGCACCCCCAACATCCGAAGGCCCTGCCCCAGGCGACCCAGGCGCAGGACTCCTAATAGGTACGGGAACCATCATTGGCATCATGACATACCCCTCCGGAGCCTCCTGCTGCATCCCACCTGGACTCGGCATTCCAGGCATACCAGGCATCCCCATAGGCCACATCCCATACGGCACTCCAGGCCACTCCACAGGCGGTGTCCCAACAGCAGCACTCAACGGCCTCCCATGCGGACTCGTCGGCGTCATGAATCCCGGGTTACCCATCATCAACGGCGTCATCGGCGTCGACTGATACCCGTAATGTGCACCGGCACCTCCGGCACCCCAAGGATTCTGATTCGAAGCATACATCGGGGACGGCAACTGCATATATGCAGCCCTCAACGCCTTCTGCTGTTCCCTCTGCCACTCCTCCTCTCTCTTCTTCCTCTCCCTGTCCTCGCGTTCTCTCCACATCTTTTGTCGTTCGGCTTCGATGATAGCTTGCATGTATCGCCCATCCTTCTTGTCACGTTCGTAGCGGCCAAGGAGACCGTGCTCTGAGATGGGGTTCCTCTTTTCGGGTTCACGGGCACCGTTGCGGTAGGGCGAGACGGCAAGGAGCGATTGGCCGGTTTCGCGGGCGATCGCTTCCCGTTCTTTGGCGGTTAGGCGGTCCGGCATCTGAGAGAGGAGACCGCGGTCGAAGACATGCTCCGGAGGGCTTTCTTCCTCCTTCGGTGACTCGCGCCGTTGCGACTGCTGCTGCGCCTGTTGCTGCTGCTGAGGGGAGGCAACAACAGGCGCCTGCTGACCGCTGGTAGTAGGGTCCGCCGGCACGGCAGATAATTGCTGCGCCCAACTGACTTGCCTCTTCCCACGCGGACGAGCCACTTCCCTCTCCTGCTGTTCAACCGTAACTTCCTCCGTCTCACTAATCGCGATATCCGAAACGCGACGATTATGCCCCGCATCGCCCATCGCCAATGGCTGATAAGTAGAGAACAGATTCGAATCCGAAATGGACAGAGAAGCTTGCGCGTACGGGCTTCTGAGCCTCTGCTTGCTCTTGCTATAGGCCTCAAATTCGTCCCTGACATAGCCGTAATTCGAGTTCCTGTCCTCAGGCTTAGGGCTGTCAGAAAGTGGAGCATCCCCCTCCGCTGAAGATGAATCTCGATCCTGACCCATCGCATCCAAGGACTTCCCAGCAGTGACGCTCTTCCCAGCACCCTTGAACAACGGCGCATGGATACTCTCCCCAATACTACCCTCAGAACTCTCGAGGCTTGGACTCCGCTTCATCTCCTCAATAGGACTAAACACAACCTGACTCGCCCTCCTCGACAATATTTCCGGCTGATCCGTCAAACTCAGCCTCCTCAACAACGGACTGTCGTTCGTCGTCAAGCTCAACTTTCTCAACGGACTTTCAAAGGTGTGCTGAGGCTCCACCGGTACCGCAGCAGCCAATGGCGGCGACCTGGCCTGGGTCGGCGACCTTGTCTTCGGGAGGGGTGCAAGTGGTGCCGTAGTGGAATATCCCTCCTGTTCATCACTCCCATAGAATGAACTCCCAATCGTATCCTTCCTTCCCAACTCCTGTACGTCCTCTCCACTCTCACCCTGACCATCACCTTCGCCCTCATCACCAAACAACCCCTCACTCGCCGCAAAAACCGCATCCAACCCCTCCGCACCCTCCAACTCCTTCCTAATATCCTTATCAAAGTCCGGGCTAGTCGACAGCTTAATCGGCAGAAGCTGCTGAACCGGAAGTTGTAGCGTTCCTCCCATGGAGAACTTCCGAGTAGCTTTAGGCGAAGAGGAGAATAGATTCCCGTTATCATCCGAGAAGTCCTCCTCATCACTGAAACTTCCCACGTGCCCAACCAACATCGGCCTCTTCACATTCTCCTCCTCCTCCTTGACGTTCGACTTCGGCGGTGATGGCGGAGCTTTGTTGGGCTGCGGCGGCACCACGGCAACGGGTGATCCCAACACAGGAACCCCTGGTTTCCGAATATGAGCAAAGAGACTCCCCTCCACGTCGCTCTCATCCCCACTATCGCTCGCACGACCCTGTCCATGCCTGACAAGGGAGCCCTGAACGCTCTGTGGGGTTTTGGTCGGCGTCGTGATTTTCGGACTATTCCTCTGGACTTGTGGGAGATGCTGGAAGAGATCACCCAGATCCGATTCCTCACTCGTACTGAAGGACCGGGTCGACATCCTCTGTTGCGGGCTCGTACCTGTACTCACTGGCCGCCTATATGCCGGGCTTTGTCCCTGCTTGGTAGGCGTCGAGAGGTATCCGGCGAGGATTTGCTGCCTCTTCGTTCCACCGTTCTCATTCGGCAATATCTCTTCGTGCCTAACCTCCCCTCCACTCCTCGAAAGCTGCTTACAAGCCGCCCACCACTGCCGATCACCCCACCCCCTCCCATTCTCCTCCACTACCCGAGCCAGATCTTTCACCGCAACCTCCTCATCCCTCCCACTTCCCACATCTACGCCAAAACCGCGTTGGAGGGCACTGAGCCACATACGGATCGTGAAGCCTGCGCCGTGGTAGGGTTCGTCGGCGGGTTCGGGCATAAGAAGGATGTAGCCGCCCTCGACGACGCCCGCACGGTGTCGGGGTTCGTAGATCGTGACTTTACCGAGTGCTTTGAGGAGGGTGGAGGATTTGATTAAGGCGGGTGTGGAGGGGTAAATCGCGTGCCTTGCCCATACACTCTCCAGAACCGCAACAGGTTCTTTGCTCTTCTTCGAATTGAAGAGTGCGAGACGGGAGTGGGTTTGAGTCAGGGAACCGGGGGCGGGGAGGGAACGGCGTCGCCAAGATTTGGAGGTGGATGCGAGTGCTGGGAGGAGTGCACACCAAACCTTCTTCCACCCTGTCTCGCCGACAAACCTCACCCTCGCCCATCCCTGCAACATCGCTTTATTCTTCACATTCTGTGCTGGAGCCTTGAAGCCCCGCATGAGGATGGAGGTGTATGCTTCCTGTACCATAGCCCACTCATACCCCGCAATCTTGATAGCAGAAAACCACATCGCTGCATCACTTCCCGAAGGACAGATGATGTGGTAGAGGTTCTGTCCAGCGGTGGTGAGCGCGATGACATGATTATCCTCCACTTTATCATGAATCAAACTCTCACACGCATCCGTCAGATTCAAGAACACCGGTGCCGAAACCTCCGCTTCACCCGTCGCTGCAGAGTGATGAGCAGGGTAAAGGGCGAGCGTGGTACCGGTGAGCACGGCGTAGTGATCCACGAAGGACTGTGCGGGGCGTTTACGGGTGTCGTGGGCGAGGCGGACGACGCGGACACAGACCCAGCCTTCGGCATACACCCTCACTGCATTCCGGCCAAACCGGGCAACGACATCACGGTACTCGGTAGGCACGTTCCCCAGGTCCTGGATACCCCTGACCTCCGTCGGCGAAGGTGGCATAACAGCCAACAAAGACACCGGCCTCTCCTTCATCTGTGGCCGGATCCTGCTGGTTCGGAGGGTAGGTGATACCGGTGATGCACCCTGGGTGGAGGCAGATGAGGTCGGGGTTGAGATGTCGTGGACTGAGATACGTTTGAGGTTGACGGGGCGGATAGGACGGGGAGCGTCCATAGCCATAACCGCTTTCGCTTGTGCGTTATTTCCGGTTGAGTTCGAAGGCATGATGGCGATATAGCGGACGCAGATGCTGGATGTTGTAAGGAGTAGTAGATTATACGAGGCCTGAGCGCTGAGCCGTTTGGTTGAGATGGAGGTGTAGCGAGCAACCAAGATGGTTCTGAGCGATCAGGGAGGGATCTCTCCGGAATATATGCGGCACGGTCAGCAGCGCCTGGGCACGGCCTACAAGAGCTCCCGATGCAGTTGGTGCATGGATGTCCGGAAGGGGACCTTTTGATGACGGAGACATTTAAAGTTGAGGATGGGTAGCGAGCCTTGGTTGGTTGGAGCGCTCCAAGGCCTGCTTCCCGGCTTCCAAGTACGTACAATCCATACGCGCGGGCAGCTGCCGTAGAGCAGTCTCACACGCGCTGAGTGTCTAAAAATAGACGGGCTAGTCTGCAACAGGCAATTCTGCTCTGAGAGACTTGGAAGAACTTCCTGATGCGTCGTCTTTCTATCGCCTATGATTTGTAATGCATTTTGCGGCTATGACGACGTTGTTCTAGCGGATCTCCGATCCTGGCCGATGGACCTTGCCAGCTGGTGCAGTGCCGGCGCTCTGGCCACTCCTTCCTGGACCGTGGGTAAACCCGCACCCCTATGCTTGTGACTGCTCCTTGATCCCCTTCCCCTCCACAACCGAACACAACTCAACCTCAACCCCCGCCCCCAACAACACATCAATCCAATTAACTTGCTTATCCTGACTCAACCGATCCCCCGGCCCCTTAACCTCCACAAACATACACCTCCCCTCGTCCATTTTCCAAATACACAAGTCCGGTAACCCCCCCGTCCGATGCGAGTACTCCTCCGCAAACATCTTACAAATACTCGCGAGCGCGGGGCCGCCAAGGCAGGTGGCGACTTCGATAAGGTCTTCGAGTGGGTATGACCATCTGAGCCCAACACACCACGTCTCCTCCGCCCTATGACACTCGTCAACACCCCTCATGATCTCCACCGCCCCACCATTCCCAACCTCCGCCAACCTCCGATTAATCTCACTTGCTCGCGCCGGATAAAACGCATCTGACGCCAAGTCGAGTGGCGCGGTTTGGTATGCTGTCTCGAACACACCGGGGAGGGGGAGGAATAAGATATCCCAGAAGAGAAGAGCAAAGATAGAGGTGAGGAGGCCGTTTTCGGAGTGGTAGCCGCGCCAGCCTCGGGATTCGTAGCGGCTCAGCGCGAGTTGCTCTACAGAACACTCGCCACCGTCGAGAGCCCTCCACACGCTTTTCCGACCGATTTCGCGTTCGGAGACGCGTTCGCCTTCGATTACGCGTTTGACGGCTTTTCGGAGGGAGACATGTGAGAAATCATGTTGCTCCCTCTTCGGAATCCTCATGTCCTTCTCCAACCTCATCAATCGTTTCTGTAGCATAGAATGATAGATAATATGCACATCCGGATCCTGCAACGCCGCTTCACAAGTCCCCGCCGCAATCTTCTTCCATTTCTTCACTTCGGCAGGTTGCTCGGGTGATGCCATATACCGCTGTTCAATAAGTGCTTTCCGGTCGCACCACTCGCCCCTCTTACCACGCCTATACAACCGCTGTCCCAGCAACGCACTAATTACGGCGTGTTCCCGCTGGTACTCGTGAAACCGCGAAAGCGCATACGCCCCTTTCCACACCAACCGCGTCAACACCCAACCAGCGGTGAACCGACGAAGATAGTACGCCGCTCGTTGCTCCTCCGCTGATAGTGCGTCCAGATTTGCCTCAATTTCAGTTTCGCGCGAGACGAGATCTTTCCATTTATCCCATATGCTCTCGAAAATAGCCAGGACACGACGGAGACCCTCCTCACCGGGGGTGCCGTTGAATTCGAGGATGTTGTCGACTTCTGCTTTGAGTTTGATGGCGTCTTCGTATTGGAGGAGGGCTTGGCGGGAGGCGAAGACGTTTGAGGTTCGTTCGACGATGTACTCCGGGAATTTCCGTTTCGATATTCGTGCGAGGATGAGGGTGGTGATGGATCGTTCGTCGTAATTCGTCGAGCGGTAAAAGACGATGTGCAGGCGATGAAACAACTTGACCGGGTCGGGGTGGAGGCGGATGCATGCTCCAGTTTGTTTCAGGATCTTCCGTACCAAGACCAAATCTTGTCTTGACCAATTTCCCCGTCCATCGAATGAGAGTGTGAGTTTGCCCTGGGTGTTGAGCCCCGATTGCTCCTTACTCGCCTTCATCAGAGCCGAACATATTTCGTCTTTGTTCTTTCCTAGTACCTTTGCGTCTTTAGCAAACACCTTCAACTCGTCCAACGAAAGCAGACTCAGTGCCTCCTCCAATTCCACAATCAACTCCCCACTCTGCGCCAGCCCAACCTCACTCGACCATAATAGGGCACACGCCGCATCCATATCCAGGACATCATTCCCATACAGCAGCTTGTTAATTCGAAACCACCCCGCCTTCCGGGTGAATAGTCTCACGAAGAGGTACCGGGCTTCATACCGCAACGACCTATAAATCGCGAATATCCGCATCTCCTGCTCAGAAAAGAGGTGTAATTCATTCTCCAACACAGTATCGAGGATAGTCTCGAAAGCTTGAACGTACATCGAGGGTTTCTCCTCCGATCCACGGAATATTTGTTTCGACTTTGCGTCGCGGCGGGGGGAGAGGAGGGGGAGGCCGAGTTGTGTTAGGGTGGCGGGTTCGACGTTTTCTTCGTCTTCGTCGCCGTCATCCCAGGTTGATCCATCCTGACTTTCCTCAGTTTTGATCCGCTTTAAGGGTCGCGGTGAACGGTCGAGGATTTGTGCGACCTCAAGGAGCGCCTTCGGTTTTGGGGCCTCGACATCGGTTTGGTCCGAGGAGGCGGTTGATTTGAGGCTATCTTCCCGTTGGACGCTTGGTTTACGTTGGACTGTGAATCCGAATCTCGTCAACATGTTGCAACCCCGTAAACAAGCTCGGAGCACTGCAGTTGGTCGCCGTCATAGATCCCAAGCTCGAGGAGTGTTTGGAGCATCGACAGCCCAGGTGCCTTCGTATACGCGCACCCGGATACAGCCTGTGGCGAGATGTACGGCGCTGCAGTTGGGACTCAGGGCGCGCGGCGAGAAGATGCAGCACTGGCAACAACGAGAACCCATACACCAACAGAGAAGGCAACGTCGACCATCATGGAGGGTACGTGTTGATGAGGTGGGATGAATGCTAGTGATATGAAATGCTAATCATCGAGCGACAGACATCCCACGCATTCCCCGCCGCAGCAATGGCGACGAAAGAAGCCACTCCTCCCGTGACGCCCGCCGCGACGACGGCGCCCGTCCATCGCGTGATGACCGTGGCGGACGTGACGACCGCTACAGATCCTCCCGCGACGACCGTGACTCCCGTCCCGCCCGCGATGGTGACCGGGATCGTTATCGCTCGAGCCGAGATGATGATCGATACCGTTCATCCCGCGACGAGAGAGATCGTCGTGACGACAGATATAGGTCCAGCAGAGATGATCGCGATGCTCGCGGTGGTGGAAGAGACGAGCGCAGGGACAGAGATGGACGCGACGACAGGAGAAGGGATGGCAGGGATGACAGGAGGAGAGACGACCGTGACGGACGCGACGACCGCTACCGTTCCGCCCGAGACGAACCCAATGGTCGCGATGCCCGTGACTCCCGACGACGCAGTCGATCCCCTGAAGCGCGAAAGAGCCCCACACCCGACCTCACGGACGTTATCCGAGTGGACCAGCGTCAACGTCGTATGACAATGTGGGATATCAAGCCAACGGGGTATGAGAGCGTCACCGCTGAACAAGCAAAGATGTCAGGGATGTTCCCACTCCCCGGTGCCCCGCGCGGTCAAGTCATGAACCCAGCCGCCATGGGCGGATTCCCTAACCAGCGACCAGCGGGTGCTTCGGGTGCTGCCCCACCCATGCTCACATCCAACCAAAGCAGACAGTCTCGCCGTTTATACGTGTCTGACATGCCATCCGGAACCTCCGAGTCCTCGCTTCGCCAATTCTTCAATGACCTCCTTAATTCCTTGAATGTCAACTCCGAATACGACCCCTGCGACTCCGCTACCGTCGAGCCCGAAAAGGGCTATGGATTCTTGGAGTTCCGCAAACCCGAAGACGCAACCCTCGCAATCGCATTCGACGGTATCCCATTCAACGGGCAACCCCTCACCATCAAGCGTCCCAGAGACTACATCATCCCCGCTGAATCCACAACACGGGAACTCACCGCCCTAGGCATCATCTCCACCTCCGTCCCTGACTCCCCGAACAAGTTGTTCATCGGCGGTCTCCCAACCTACCTTAACGACGACCAAGTCCTCGAACTCCTGAAATCATTCGGAGAGATCAGGGCATTCCAACTCGTCAAAGACTCCTCCACACAAGAAAGCAAAGGTTTCGCATTCTGTGAGTATGCCGAAGCCAGCGTGAGTGATATCGCCGTCGAGGGCCTACATGGGATGGAACTCGGTGACCGGAAACTCACCGTTAACCGCGCAAACCAGGGAAACACCCAGAAAATCGCACCGGGTGTCGGATTAGGTGCCGTTACGTTGTTGGCGGGTGAAACATCCGAGATGGAACCTACGAGGGTATTGCAAATGCTCAACATGGTAACACCAGACGACCTCCAAGATCCCGAAGAATACGAGGAAATTTGCGAAGATATCCGTGATGAGTGCTCCAAATATGGACGTGTTCTCGACCTGAAGATTCCACGAAACAGTACGGGCCGACAGAGCAGTGGTGTCGGGAAGGTTTACGTGAGGTTTGAGGATAAGGAGATGTGTACGAAGGCGCTTCGGGAGCTTGCAGGGAGGAAGTTTGATGGGAGGACTGTGTTGACGAGTTTTTACCCGGAGGAGAATTATGAGTTGTCGTTGTGGTAAGGGAAGAAAAAGCATGCTGATACAAAATTGGGTATCAGAGATATCACCATAGCTAGGGTAGCTGAAAGAAAGACATATATCACCTCGAACTCTGTGTCGTCCGTATAAGGGGTATCTCATCTACACCAGGTCCAGCCCGGTTGGTGTTCACATAGCTTTAATCATTTCCCAGCCATGGGCCTCCACCTCTCCGCATCCAACCCGTCAATCTCCTTCCCGACCTCCTCATCATACGTATGCATAGCCAACATCCTATACAACTCCTTTTCATGCCGTATGAAATTATGCAAGAACCCGAAACACAACCCAATCAGTTTGCGTGCTTGGAGGGGTGGGAAGGAGCGCAACAACGTGCCCGGACTGTTCTCAATGTCAGCGTGACTTCAAGATGAGAACGTGAGGGAGGGGAGGAGACAGACCTCGGGGATGAGAGGAGTTCGTTACGGATTAGGACGAGTTGGGCGATGATGCAGAGGATGTTGAGGTGAACTCCGCGTGCCAGTAGAAAGTCCCATAATATCAGGACTTCGGGTAGGGGCGGGGTCGAGGCCGAGAGTGTAAGGACAGAAGCGAATCCATAGATTTTTGCTGTGAGGTCTTTTGAGCGGAGGTAAGAGGAAAGTTCTGGGTCGATGAGGGAGAGACAGATGTCGAGGAGCTGTACCACCACCATCATTAGCCCAGATATTCTAGAGAGTGAGGAGCGGGAAGGCTGACCCTGAGGCCACGATGTACACCCTCTAAGGATGGTTTAACATACGCCGGACAACAATGCGTAATGAACCGACTATACAACGCAAACGCCTGCGTCTCACTCTTCGCCATATACAAAAACGGCGCAGCAAGCACGTTCATTCCCTGTACATACCCAACCTCGTCCCCCTTCCCTCCAGCTTCCTCCCTCTCGTTCCGCTGTGTCCAATCAAACGCGTTCAAGAGACGGATCAGGGATGATTCTTGCACACGGCGTTTGAAGAGAGGGTCGGTGGGGAGTGTACGGAACGTGTCTTGTCGGATTTTGGAGTAAGAGGGGGATTGGCCGAGGGAGATTAGGGAGGCGTAGGTTTCCCAGGCGGTGGGGGGGACGCCAAGGAGGATTGACCAGACGTAAGGGCGGTGGGTGTTCTGAAGCCTCACACGTCAGCTTGTACGACTTAGCTATAGAAGTGAGATGGAGAGAGTACCATTCCGTCATCACTTTCGATTGGTAGACCGTCTTGCTGAATCAGCATCCTCAACTCCTTCAACGTCTGCACATCCCTCCGCACCTCCACCCCCTTCCCCAAGATCCCACGCAACCGCTCCCCAGCACCGACATCATCCACCACCTCCGACAGCTGCTGTCTACTGCTGACGCTACTCGTGCTCACTCTCGCAGGCAAACTCGGCCTCCCAACACTTAACGGCATCTTACATATACTCAAGTATGTCGAGATGTCCTTGTATGGGAACGGCGGTGAGCGTATCACGTGCAGGCCGTTTGTATACACGCACGAATGGCACTAAGCTGCAAGCGGACCAACCTCACCAAAACGACGATGAGTGAGAGTACTGGCAATACGCCTGCTGCGGCTCCACAGACTCCTGCTGAGGGTACTCCAGCACAGGTGAGTTCGTTCCGAGGTCGGTTCCGTGGTGGTTAGCTGATTTGACCTGTGTGTAGGCGGCACCACAAGCAAGCGTGCAGTATTATGAGCATATCAAGAAGGAGCTGAAGAGCATAATTTCGCAGAAGCGGACGCTTGATAAGAACCTTGCGTCGCTTGAAGAACAGATCTTTACGCTGGAAGGGCAGTATCTTGAGGATACCGCGCAAGGCGGCAACATCATCCGCGGGTTCGAGAACTTCCTCAAGAGCAACACCTCCCGACGGCGAACCGAGTTCAGCGAAAACGATCGTTTATTCTCGCTATCCAGCGCAAGTTACTTACGTACGTTGAAGGACAACGGCGCCGAGTCTGATGTGGAGGTACCAAGAACCGACAAAAAGAAGAAGAAGAGACGGAAGAACGGGGAGGACTCGAGCGACGAAAGTGATGGAGAGAGTGAAGCCACAACGAAGAGGCAGAGAATATCTTTTAAGGATTGAGAGGGTTTGATGGGTATGGACGGCGTTTGGGAATGAATTCTTTTGGGTTGGAATGAAAGTAGGCAATGGCGATTGATACCCCGTGGCCGGTTATAATATGACTATACTTCAATACGAACATTGAACAAGTAGTGAGTTAGTCTCGGCACAAAATGTACAGGTTTGTCCGTCAAATACACGGGTCGGTGAGCTGTCCTAAGCCCAAAAATGGTCACGGAGAGGCTCGAACTCTCAGCCTTGGCGTTATTAGCACCACGCGCTAACCAATTGCGCCACGCAACCAGTCATGTGACATGGACAAAACGCTGTACAACCTGGATGTCGTGGCAACCTGGGTTCCTCACGTTGGAAGGCCGTGGAACGAATGGTCGGTCATATAACTACATCGATATACCGTACGATAGCTTGAGCAAGTGTCATTGATATAGTGCCCTTCAGGGCAGTTGTCTTCTTGACAGTGTGCATTGTAGATAAACCAATTGCAAAGTCCAAAACTCCCAAACGCCTTTCAACTTCATCGTTCTCACATACTATACACTCAATGCGTCTCCATTCACCTCTCAGATATCATACAATCTCTTTAGTTCACCAACCCCTCCTCCCTCTGCAACTCCTCAATATGCTCATTGAACCAATATGCCTGAGCCTTCTCCTTGGGAATATACCTCGCACCCCTAATTTCCCCCAAACACCTCTTCGCGTGACAATTACAATCGAAAGGCTGGTCCATATCCCACTCCGTAGAAGGGTAAAAGAAGGTGATAGGGGAACCGGTGGGGATGTCCTCGACTGCACGGACGACACGGTTCTTTATGTCGACGATAGCGGTGGGGGCACAGGAGTGGTTCATGTAGACGAGGTCGGAGTTGAGCTGTTCGAGAGATGTTAATATTAGTTATGGGGGTATGAAGGGCGAACAAGAGAGGTCGAACCTCGATGTGTGAGTCGCGGGAGACTTGGACGGAGGTGTAGCGTTTGGGGCCGGGTGTCAGGCCTTCGAGGCTTGCGATGACGTCGCCCTTCTTGAAGTCCTGTTTCAACGACATATTAAAACTTGAGCGACAGTGTTCCCTTCTGGAAGCACGAACCTTAACGGCAAGAAGTTCCGAAGCAAAGCTTCCGTCCTGGAAGTTCACCTTGAAAAGGTCAGGATGAGAAGCGACGTGGTTACGAGGAGCCATTGTTGTTGAACTGTTGAAGAGATTGTAGCTGACGAAGGTCAATTGGGTGGTAGCGACCGAGATGGAGAATTCGGTAAAAGTTGGTGAGATGAGAGACTGACTGCGGCCGGTGGTAAACGCGGGTTCAGGGAAGCTTTGACGATCCGGAGATGAGGAGGTGCGGCGCGCGCTAGGCGAGCTGTGGAGAGCTGGGGAAGGCTAAAGCTGTCAGCGGCTGTCATAAGACGTGGGAAGGTTGTTATGAGGAACAAACGACTGGGTGGAAAAAATGAACTCGAAAAGGTGTAAGAGATGCTGCGGAAAGCTGAAAGACAAAAACATGCAATGCTCTCAATTGTTTTGAACACTCGTCGAAATGATCCAACCGGTTGCGTGGCGCAATTGGTTAGCGCGTGGTGCTAATAACGCCAAGGCTGAGAGTTCGAGCCTCTCCGTGACCATTTTTCTTTGGAGAAGGCTGGAATCACGCTTAATCCCTGTTCTCAAAGATGTTTTAGGTGACTTTAACCTATTACTTCACAAATCTCAAATGGGTCCTGATCATTCCACACCCCGGCGCACTCACGATTTCAAAGATATCTCAACAGCCATTGAACTTGGGAATACGGTAAGAGCGTAGAGAGATAGAGAGTACCTTTGTGAATATCATGATACCTTTAACTCGCAGATTTCACTCCACCAGCTGCTGTACTCTGCCAAATACTGCTGAGATGTGATGTGCAGATTTATGCATATATGCGCTGTGCCACACCAGCCGCAGCGCCGGGCTGAGAGGTGAGAAACAGTTGGTATCTTCTCCCAGGAACCTTCAAATCCGAATATGAAGGTGGGAACGGATTCAGGGGACTTTTATCAGTCTATATACTCTCTACCCTCCGAGATCCGATTTGCGGTTGGCGAGATATCCTGAGTTTTTTGTTGGCGCTGGGGTGTGAAATGAAGAAAATGGGGTGTGGAATGATCAAGACCCTCTCAAATTTGCGACATGAAACGTCCCTAGTCTGGTGGGCCGGTCAGTTGCAAAGCTTCCGGTATCGTCTCTTCACAGGGCCCTGTGCTCTTCATTAGCCCAGCAATCGTGAGACCTGTTTACCAGAGGTACCTTCAAAAACCCAATCACCAGGTTCAGCCTGATCTACCTCCATGTTAAAGATTGCCACTTTCCCACCCAACCGTCGCACGCGTTCCGCAAACCTGTAAGTAACCCCTTATTAGTCCCGATTCCCACGGATATAGGATGTGTGGTCTCTTACCCAGCCGCAGGCCACACGACCCCACTCGTCCCTACAACTAACATGAGATCCACTCTAGGTGGTCCAAGGAACGCTTTATCCACCTTGTCAATCACATCCATGGGCAACCCCTCCCCAAACCAAACCACACCGGGGCGAAGGAGGTTGGTCTTGCACTTCGGACACATCGGTAAATCCCGAATCCGGATATCCTTGTATACGGCGTTCACATCCTCAGCACCCTTCAACCCCTCTGTCAACACCTCATCAAAATTATCCTTATCCACATACCCACATCCCAAACCCGAACACCTCAAATCGAACAAATTTCCGTGTATCAAATTCAGTTTATCCCGTAGATGTCCAGCACGCGTCGATAACCCATCCACATTCTGCGAAATAGTGAATGTCTTGTCGGGGTGAGCTTTAGTGTACTCGGCCAACGCAATATGTGCTGCATTTGGTTTTGCCCGGAGTGCGGCGTGACGGCGGGCGTGGTAGAATTGCCAGACGAGGGATGGGTCGGCTTCGAAGGCGTCAGGCGTGACACTGTAAAGAATTCATCAGCACTGCATTGGTCATGGTTGTCTGGGCTGTACAGTTCTGTGGCAACGTGGTTCCTCCACAGTCCCCCAGCACCACGGAAAGTAGGAAGTCCACTCGCGGCCGAAAGTCCAGCACCGCACAAAACCAATGTCCGTTTCGAGTTTGTGAGAGCTTTGCGAAAACTTTCCATTGTCAATTCGTCCCTGGAATTGTCTTTTGTGGGCATTGAGGAAATGACTGACAGCTGGTCGTAGAGTCCGCGATGTTCGACGTCACACTTGCATGAGACGGTCTGCACCGGTAATCAGCACCCGGGAACAAACTCAATTGGAAGTTGAAAGAGTCCATTCTTTGATATGTTAAGATGCTTAGACAATCCCTAAGAAGAACACAAACAAACCCATGAATTACCGGCGGTGATTAAAAGATATAGCAAAAGAACCCCGGAAATAAACGCCCCAACAACCCAATAACCCAATCGCAATCACGAAACACAAGAACCCACTAGATAATATACCATGCCTCCCCTTCCATCATACTCAAACTTCAATTCGGAACGTATCGTCTTCGTCAGACTCATACACATCAAGCTTCATGCCTGCAAACATCGGTTCGTACTTGGGTTGGGTGGGACGTGTCATGCGCGAAGTTGTCAGCGATGACGGTCCTGAACTGACAATCGGCTTCCTCGTAACCGTACTCAAAACTGTCCTCCGCGTAGACTCCCCAGCAGATGCATTAGGATTGACCTGCCTCGCCCTCGCCGCAGCAGTCGGCATCAAATAACTTGGCACCCCGCCCGTATTCCTCGTACTTCTCTTCCTCTCCACCGTCTTCACCTCCTTCTTCTCTGCTACCACTTTCTCCACCTCCACCTCTGGACCCACAGGGAGCTCCTCAAAGACCGGGTCCTTGAAGAGTTCCGCATCTTCGCGTTCAATGTATGTACGTCCTTGGTCGTCGAGGCGGTCCATGTATGCACTGACGGATGGTCGGTAGTTGCGGAGAGTAGACCAGTTGACTGGGGAGTAGTTTTCTGGTTCCCATGGGATTTCTGCACACTTCCATCAGCATTTACCTTGGGAAACAGAATGAGGCAAAGCATACCTGGTCCACGAGGTGGCATATACTCGATATCCGGGATCTCAACCTCCTCCTCAGCAATCTGTGCCTGTTCAAGTTTCTGCGAAAGCTGCTGATTTACATCTTTGAAGACTTCTGGTGATGCTTGTTTGGGTGTTCGGCGTTTTGCGGATGAGAGACGGCTTTGTTGTGGTTTACCTGTTGACGGTGGTGCGAGCTTGCGGACATTGGTGTTCTGTACCCCTAGAGGAATTCTTCTTGGTCCTGTGTAATAGTAGGTCAGCGCACGGTTTCTGAGAACGCAGCCTGGCAAGACCTACCAATCGGCGTAATAAATGCGTCCGAATTGAACTTTGCTCCCCCCTTCAGTGTCATCGGCGCGCGCACATTCTCGGCTCCAAACGGCGTCTTCGCACCAAACGGCGTTTTCGTGCCAAACTTCAATGCCTTCGCAGCAGGTGTCTTCGGAGGTACGACGAACGCGTTTTCCTTGTTGACGTTCCGTGATTGCAGCATGTTGTTCGTGTTTGATCTGGTCGAGAATGCTGGACGTCGTGTTTGTGCGGTGTTCGCGCTTGATGCAGGCTGATGCTGGCGCGCGGGCTGTGGGAAAATGAAGGTCGGACGTTACGGGCACGGGTACGTTTACGGACCGCGCTCGAGGGTAATTACAGCGAGGAGTGGATCGGACGAAGGCCCGGGATGTTCAGGGATCAGGTGATTCATACCGCACGCTGTCCATATGGTTGAGGTCCCAGCCGTATAGGGCATGCCTTTCGAGACGGCTTGGAACATCCACCCGTTCGCACTCCTCCAACAACAACTCGCGGCTAACAGGACCATGGGTCTATCAGACCGTAAACCACAAGCTTCCCCGGGGTCTGGATCTACCTTATCTGTCGGGTATGGCACGATGGATCACACATCGTCGCCTTACCCAATGACTCCATCAACTCCCACGCCTGCCGGATACCACTCTCAAACTTCTCCCTTACGACCTAGGAGCGGGAACCCTAATCAGCCACCTGTCCCACCGCGATCAATGGGATCGTCTTTCGGCGACATGATCAACCAACACGCCTCTCAGGGAAGGGGACAGCGGACAGGCACGCCTACACTCCGGCCAGAACTCCAGGCCTACTGGCAGTTGCAGCACCATCACCCTGCGCAGCATTTGAACCAGCCCACACATCAGCCAACGCAACCCACATATCAGTCGACTCAACCCACTCACCCTCAAAGTGCTCCCGACGTTGGCCATAAAGCCGAACTCCTCGATCTGTTCCAGGCGGTGGATACAGATCGTAGCGGACACATTGAAGAGAAAGAATTAAACTTGGCTTTACGAAACGCTGACTGGAGTTATTTTGATGCGAGGACCGTGGCGATGATGATAAGGTGAGTCTGAGAGTCTGACTGCTTTGTCTACGAGACACTGAATCTAACTCGTACTCACAGGTTGTTCGATGCCGGTACGCTCCCTTTCTCATCACTCTTTCCTCGACAATTGTTTGACAAGAGGATCATGTAGATCGCAGCGGCCACATCTCCTTCATAGAGTTCCAACACCTCTGGGGTTACCTCGACGAATGGAAGCAACTCTTTGACCGATTCGACAGTGACAGAAGGTAGTTCATGCCTTGCTCCGATTACGAGCGTTTGTACCTGGTATTGATGTATGCGACCACAGTGGAACGATTGATTTCAATGAATACCGTACAGCACTCGAGGCGTTCGGATACCGTCTCTCTCCGGAGTTTATTGGACAGGTGTTTCATAAGTTCGCTGTGCGAGGTGAAACTTTCAGGATTTCCGGTGTCACAAGACATAGGCTGATTGAGGATTCCACAGTGCGAGATGCCATGTGCTTCGATCGCTTCGTCCAATCCTGTGTCATCTTGAAGCTGATAACAAAGTCGTTCAACAAGTGAGACATTCGAATCCAGGGATGTGTTGTAGTTCACTGCTGACAATTTCGCTCACAGACGAGACACGGACGGAGATGGGTACATCACCGTCAGCTTCCAAGACCTTGTGGGAATCATGCTGGAGTTGCAGTGAATAATCGCCCAATTGAGGCTCGTGCGAAGAACATCAATTTTGATAGTAATTAAGAGTAATAATGAAACGAAAGGGCAACCTCTTAAATGCGTATAATCCAACTGCAATGGTATAGATATCCAATAAAGCAATTCAAACTCCCAATGCCACAACATGCACACGATATGCCGAAGAAACCTCACTCACTCAAACCATACACCCCTCACCTCACCCCACTCACACCTTCCCCGCCGCCTCCTCCTGCACCTTCTCAACACTACCGTCCACACTAACCCTTCGACTCTGAGCCTGACCTCCCCCTTGATTGTTGGGCTTCATAATAACCGCCTGCGTAGTCATCATCCGATTATGCAAATGATGCTTCCCAATCAACGCACTACTAACCAACGCCGCCCCCGCAAGCACCGTAAACGTAATCCACATCTTATCCAAACTATCAGCGAACGCATGTACGACCTCCGTCCGATACGGCTCAGGGTAGTTGCGGATCAACTCGACCGCCGCACCGGCTTCGCCGCCAGAAATGCGATACGCAAGGGGAAGATGTGCGGTACGGGCTGTGAGGGTGTTTTGGAATACGACGCCGCCGACGGCTATTCCGATTGTTGCGCCGAGGGAGCGGGTGAATGCGTATGTTGCCGTAGCTGTCGCGATGTCTTTCTTGTCGATCGTGGCGTGGATCGCGATGAGCATACTCTGGAAATTGGGGCCTGTGCCGAGGCCGGCAATCATGAGGTATAAAACGCGTTTGGCGAGAGAGGAGTTTTCATCGAGGTTGATGATGAGTCCTGTACCGATGATTTGGACGACGATACCGGCCCAGATGAGTTCCTGGTATCGACCGGATCTGGTGATGATTTGTCCTGCGAATGCAGAGACAACGCACAACACCAAGATAAACGGCAACATGTTCACACCAGACTTGATCGCAGAGTACCCCAAAACACCCTGGAAGTACAACGGGAGGTAGTATGAGAGACCCATAAACACCATCCCATGAAACAAACAAACAAGATACCCTCCCAACCTTGTCTGGTGTGCAAACAGCGACATCGGCATGACAGGTTCCTTTGCAAGCTTGACCTCCGCAATACCGAACGCGACAAAGAGTGCACCACTAATAATCAAGCAACACAACACCGCAGCCGAATCCCAGCGATATTGCGATCCTCCCCAATTTAGCGCAAGTAGGAAGAGAAGAGTTGCGCCGATGATGAGGGTGACACCCAAGAAATCGATACGAGGGATCTTTTGACGCCAGGGGGTGCGGGGGTTGTTGAGGTGTAAAAACACGAAAAGCAACACCACAGCCGCCGCTCCAGTCGGCAAGTTAATGAAGAAATTCCATCTCCACGTAACGTAATCCGTAAACGCGCCTCCCAACAACGGGCCCACCGCGGACGCAACAGCCCACGTCGCACCGATGAACCCAACATACTTTCCACGCTCACGAAGCGTAACGAGATCCGAGACGATAATGTTACAGAGGGACAGAATACCGCCAGATCCCGCACCTTGAACGACACGTGCTCCAATCAACCAGTTCATCGTCTGCGCCGCTCCACAAAGCGCACTCCCCAACAAAAACAATCCAATCGCAATAAACAAGACTGGTTTCCTTCCCCAGATATCACTCGCCTTACCATAGAACGGAACCAATGCTGTAGAAGCGAGGAGGAATGATGTTCCAACCCATGCGTATCCAGTGTCGGAATTGAAGTCTGCGGAGATTTTCGGGAGGGCGGTTGTTACGATTGTTTGGTCAAGGGCGGAAAGGAAGATTGTGAGGCAGAGCGCGAAGAAGATGATTGCCTTGCGTTTCCCAGTGATTTCGCCCGCAGCGAGAGTTTCACCTGGAAGAGCACCTCCCCGTGCATCCTTCTCCAAATCCGCGTCCGCGGCAGTAGCAATCGCAGCCGGCTGCTCCATCGCCACAACATCCATCATCGTCTCCTGAATCTCTGCATCATCAACATCTTTCCTCGTCATATCCGACTCAGCAGCCGTCGTCGTCGTCGACATTGAAGTGAGGCTGTCCTTCTCCTTCAGCATTGTCGAGACTTGGTGGTTTGGTGCTTCGGACTTTTTGTTGTTGCGGATTGTAGGTTTGTCGATCAAATAAAGTTAGCGTTGTCTTAGGTGGCGAATCGACGCTATATCGCCAATTCTTGCCAACTGGCAAGGAAATGCCGATTTACCCGGATAACCTTAACTGGCTTCGGGAGCGAGTGAGGTGAAGGGGGTTTCCTGGGGATAGGTGCCGGCGTACTGCAGCTGTAGCAGCTGTAAGTAGAGTGCTGTTGGTTAACTGCCGCCTGCGATCGCAGATCGATAGCATACACCGAACTTAGGTATCCAGGTGCAGCTGCTCGGTGACTCACGCAACTGATATCGCTCTCCGATCACGATGACCTATATGGTTTGCGTGTATTTTTCCAAGACGCGGGGTAGCTGCATGCTCGGAAGGTCGGTACGAGGCCTGTTTCGGCTTGTGTGCGTGCCCCCTCCCGATCGGCCACGGATGTATGCTCGGCACTGACTGCTGTAGTTGGGAGAACATTTAGGTGACACGATACCTACCACGTCTCAATAAAGGATCGTAGCAGGTGGGAATCATCATCCAGTCATACATCGTATCGGTGCGATACTGCCAAGCGTGACAACTGCCGCAACCTCAAACGGGCCACGGCATGCACTACCGGCACTCAGTCGGTGTCATGTATGCGACTCAAAAGCCGATCAGTCTTACCACTAAGCATATTACCTCAAGTCTGTGACCAGATTTTGCTCGGGATAACCTGCCAGGTTCATGTTGGTTGCGCTGCCAGTTTGTGCGTTTCACCACCACCCTTTGTCCTCGCGCGCCAGGACCGAGCACGGACCTCCATACCGCTATGATGCTTGGACTTTTTCACACAGACTACGTACGAACCCCATACAGAATCTGTGAAAAGGCGTCGGGGTGCTATCGAATGTCAAACTCGAGCGTCTCGTGCCGTTGCCTGGTGTGGGGAGTTGGGGTGTAGCGGTGCATGAAGGCGTGGGATCGTCAAACCGGAGCATGACGCAGAAGAAGGCCGAGCAACGTACGTCTGGGAAGTGACGTTCACAAAGACCCAACGTCATACACCATACTTGGACCCGAGACGATCCGATCTGGAGCCGAATCAGGATCTATAAAGTCCCTTCTCCGCCCCCCTGAGCAGATCCCCTATCACAAAAGCATCCAATACGTCTGGTACGTATCCCAACAATAGCATTTACCCCGTCATCATAATCATTACTCCTTCAGCATGCGCCGCTACATCAAACCTGCCCCCCTCAACATCGTCTCCCGCACCGCACCCTCATCCTCCTCTACCGCCCGTCCCACCACGCACGGCTACACCTCCCTCGTAACCCCCTACACCCCCGCCATCTCCACCGCGCGCTCAGCTCGATCGGCACACTCCCCGTCCTCATACTACAGTACCGACATTCCCTTGTCAGCATTCATCCGCTCCCCCCTCGCACCACGGACGCCGTTGGGATATGCCGGTGCTGCGTTCGGGCATGCGGCCCCGGATGAGAGTCCGACGTTGGGAAGGCATGAGCCTGACCCGTTCTGCCCTATCAACTACAGGTCGACGAATGAGGAGAGGAGAGTGCCGCCATCGAAGGTCAAGCCGGTTACGTATCGGAATACACTGAGGAATGGTGAGATCTTTGGGATTCCGTCGACGCCGGCGCCTGGACGTTTGGTCGCTGGGACCAATGGGCAGTCGTATGGTGTTGGGAAGTTTACGGAGCGGTTTACACCTTCACGCCCGGGCTCGGAACTGGGGTATGAAGCCGGTAATGCACCGATGATCTCGAACTTTAATCGTGCTCCCACTCCGGCGCCGACGGAGGGCTTACCACCTGTGCCGCCGCTGAAGATCAAGAAGCCGAAGGTTTATAAGACGCACGAGGAGGAGAATGCCGAACGACGCGCGAAACTAAAGGCCGGCGTGACCAATCTTTTCTCCAAGTTTAGCGGTGGGCCCGGCCAAACTCATTCACACTCTGGCCACGCTCATGCTGATCCGTTGAGGGATGTGATGCTCGAGCAGCAAAGGCTCCAGGAAGCCACACATGCCGGGATCTATGGCATGAGTAAAGTTGAAGGAATGTACAAGGAAAGCAAAGCTGCGCAGAGGTTGAAGAGTAAGATTAAGATGATCAAGCCGGCTGAGGGGAGGAACATGTACGGATACTTTTGAGCATAGCATCTGATCATAATCATAATCGTAATATAAGTACTAATGGGTATCACTTATCGTCGTTTTCCTTTCCCCTATCGTACTCATTCATAGCAATTGCTTCAGAGCTTAACCTTCGGCTCATCACCATCCAACAGATCAACATACGCCCCACCAACCTCCTTAATCAAATCCGAAGCCTGCAAAGCACGTCCCCTCTTCTCAAACGCCTTCCGGGAACAGTACCTGGTAAGGGTAGCAGCTCCAAATGCGGCGAGAGCAGTCATCTCATGGCTGCTCAAGTCATTATCGTGCTTCCACGTTCCCTCCTCGTAACACTTCTTCCAAGCGAGCATAGTAGCAGTCATTCCGGACAACAAATCACCCTGACCACCGGAACGCTTGTATCCACCCTCGTTCTCGACGACCATAGTCTCCTTTCCGTTGGAAATATAGTCCTTTTGACCCTTCTGAATGATCGTGACACCACCCAACTTCTCAGCGAGCTTGGCGCATAGGGTGGTCGCGTCCCCGTTCATGTCAACCTGCTGTGAAGTCAACGTAAGTCTTTTTTGGATTTTTTTTTAGCAACTAGGTTGGGAGTTGGTGTACGTACCATCTTCTCGGCGAGACGCTTGAACTCCATGATGTTAGGGGTAAGGACGGCGTGTTCGTAGCCCATGACGATCTCGGGCTTGTTGGTGACGAGGAACAACCCGTCAGCGTCAATAACGATCGGCATCTCCCTCTTCCTGGCCTCTCTGATAGAGCCTTCGGCAATATCCTGCATCATCGGATCCCGTCCGAGTCCAGGACCGACAACGATACAATGCAAACGATCCAACTGGGCGGCGATCTCCTCAACAATCTTAGATGTGGGACGCTCAGCCGTCGCACGTTTAGACTCGCACATGAGAGGGTGGACGATCAGGTCTGGGGAGTACGACTTGATCACAGTCGATGCTCCAGGCTCACAGATGACATGACCGAGATCAGCGCCGAGGAGCATAGATGATTGACCGGAGAAGTAGGGAGCTCCAGTGTAGGATTCTGAACCGCCAATGACGGCGACGCGGCCGGACTGACCCTTGTGAAGGGAGCCATCGAGCGGGGGGATGAACTTGCGGATGCGCTTGAGGAGTTGGCTTATGTTGGTGGACATGTTGATATGGATGAATTAGTGGTGTTGAGGAGTGGGAGGAGTTTTAAGGTTTTTGGGTGAGTTTGACGTCACAAGAAGTACGTGGGCCAATGTGACGTAGCCGGCATCATGGGTGGGAAGACCTGATAGCGCTGAGCGACAGCAGGGAGACATCCGAGAAAAAGTCAATTGAGTTAAATAGGCAAAACGATCATGACGGTCTATTGCCATTACACTGCTCTGATCTCACTCCTCGACGTGTGTTGACCTCGCGCGCGCAAACCCTAGCTTCCCCTGCTCTCAACAGCAAGCAACAGTACCAGCCACGCACCAGCCCCACCCCCCCTCCAAATTCTCCCCTCCCTACACGCTCCTCGTACACTCCGTCAGCACCACCACTCACCACAACCCCCCCCCCCCCCCACCCAATCTATTCACCATGGGTCGCATGCACACTCCAGGAAAGGGTATCGCCTCCAGCTCCCTCCCCTACTCTCGCACTCCTCCCGCATGGTGCAAGGTCACCACCGAGGAGGTTGCGGAGCATATTGTGAAGTATGCCCGTAAGGGTATGACTCCCTCCCAGATTGGTGTTGTGTTGAGGGATTCGCACGGTATTCCCCAGGTTAGGTTCGTTACTGGTATGTTTTCTCTCTCCTCCTTCACGATTGAACAAAGTGCTAATACATGTCACAGGTAACAAGATCCTCCGTATCTTGAAGTCCACCGGTTAGTCTCACTTACAGCACAGCCTCTGCTTGGTATACCCGTACTGACAGAGTGATTTTCCCACCTACACAGGCCTCGCCCCCGAGATTCCCGAGGACCTTTACATGCTCATCAAGAAGGCCGTTGCTGTCCGCAAGCACCTCGAGCGTAACCGCAAGGACAAGGACTCCAAGTTCCGTCTTATTTTGATCGAGTCCCGTATCCACCGTTTGGCTCGGTATGTCCACCCCCCCAGAAACCAGAAGAAGAATTGGAATGCTAATGGAGCGTCGAATGTAGTTACTACAAGACCGTCGGTGCGCTTCCCCCTACCTGGAAGTACGAGTCCGCTACCGCTTCCGCTCTCGTTGCCTAAACGTGATCTTTTGTCCAATATTCACGTCGTGCATGCAACTGTGGATATGGTTCTAGATTTAGGAAAAATAAAAAGGAGTTGTGCATGTCCTTTCCCAGACCCATTGCGTACCTGCAGTGTGCCCTTTCCACCAGGGGCGTCGCCGTGCGTGTGTGCCTTTGCTATTGCTAACTACAATCGCAATTTACCCGCCGTAGCCGTGGCCAGGACCAGCTTGGAAGTGATCCGCCTCGGATCGAGAATGCGCGCGCGATGGCTGTCACGTGCGTTCACGGGTGGTCGATGCGGGTGTGGTTCTCGATGTGCGCGCGGCCGCCGGACACGACGATGTGGTGAGCCTATTTCGCAATGGACTGGGAGAGCTGGATGTAGAATATCCATGTCCTGGGCCCACTGTTTCTGCTTTGCTCTGTAGACAACGCCGCTCACTTGGCTTGCAATGGACATGCCGCAATCTGAATACGACCGTCTCGTCGAATCGAGCTTCTTCGCTCCAGGCGCTGATGGCCCGCCCGTTCTTGACGGCGGTGGTGGTGCTCCTTCCGCCAACAATGACGACTCCGTTGGGCTGGACCACGTCAAAGACCTCCAAACACTCATCGTCGACGACAACCAAGTCCTCCTCCGCATGATGCAACGAATCCTCAAAACCAGAATGTCAGACCTCGTCAATTCTGTCGACCTCAAAATCGCGGATGGAGGGTACGCCGCTCTTTGCCATCTCGAGGAAGCGCCGCAGTGCCCTATGCCGTTTTCTCCGGGCGACGAGAGGTTCTTGAATACCAGTGCTGCGATGGGCGATGGTTCGTCGAATGGATCGGAGAGGAGTGCGAGTCTGAGTACGACGAATGAGATGGTTGATACGCCCTCCACGGAGATGGAGATGATGTCGCCCATGACTGAATCACCAAACCCCATGTCACCCGCAACCGCAGTTGACCTAATCCTCCTCGACATCGACATGCCCGACCTCTCCGGCATCGAAGTCGCCCGCCACATCCGTGCCCAACCACGTTTCGACACAACCACAATCATCGCCGTAACAACCTCCACATCCAACGAACGCCGAAAAGTCTATGGTGAGGTGGGTATGGATGCGTGTGTCGGGAAACCCGTGAGGGGGGATGTGTTGAGGGAAGTCGTTAGGAGAGCTGTTTGTCGGAGAAGGAGTTTGGTACGTGCGACGAGTGGAGGGAGTTCTCATTCGACTGGTCATCATGGAGGTGGAGGTGGGAGGTGGAGTACGGTACAGAGTCCGACCGAAGAAAAAGAAGACAACATGGACCTCCTCGGTCTCGGCCGCCGTGGCTCACTCCCCGAGCTGACGCTCTCCAACCTCGAATCCCGGAAGGACTCGGTGGACGAGTCTAGTGGAGAAGGGTCGGCGTCCCCGAGACCGGAGACGACGGCAAAGGCGGCGATTGAGCGGTTTGCGTTGGGGATTTCGAAGGAGCAGATGCAAATGCAGTTGCAGGGAAGGGGAGGGGGGGTTGATCAGTGTGAGTTGGCGCAGAGGTTGGAGGGGCAGTTGAAGCTCAGCAATAATGCGGGTCCAGCGGTCGCGGAGAAGCCGCAGCTTGGGAGGCTGAAGAAGAAGAGCAGTATAGAGGTTGTTGCGCAGGCGGGAGCATAGTGCCTCCCCCTACACGACGAAGATGAGACGCGTACGATTACGACGACGACGACACAACTATCGGCAAAAGAGTATCTCAGGGCGGCTGCGGTACACGTTATTACACCGGCGTTTTGGTTTCTTTCTTTTTTAATTCTTTTTTATTTGTCGCTTGAGACGGGATATTTCTTGCAACTGGCTCGCTCTGGCAACGGCCACTGAGCGATTGCTCATTTCGATTACGAGAAAGGGGGAAGGGACTGGGATGGAATACATACACGATTATGCTGGCTTGGGACTTTTTTTTCTTTTTTTTGGGACTTGGCGTTTTGGTTTGGATTCTGGGTTGGGTTCACGATCATGTTATGACCATGGGGATATCAGATTCGATTGAGAGGCACACGGTGTTTTTTCTGCATACACGATTGGGAAATCACGGGTGGGTCATTACTTTTGTACCAGCTGTATTGCTTTTTGTTTAGTCATCAGTACCTTTTTTTTTTGGAAGGATTGCTTCGCGATCGTGCACGGGACTGTATCGCTCACGAGATTGGCGTATATGCTAGCTGTTAAGATGAGAAATGAAAAGATGTTGCTGTTGCGAGATTCTTGAACATTGTGAACGTGGACGAGGTTGTGATATTCGATGTGAAGCAGTCCCTGCAAAGGGATAGACGGGCCCGTGTGAATGGCCCATGTAGTTCCAGGTGTCGTAAACGAAGCATTCTAGACAGAATAGAAACTCGAAGCAGAACGTCAATCAACTTCAAAAAGTCCAGCAGAACGTCCACAGATTTTCGGTGTCGTTAACCCGCCAAGTGATGTCAGTCGGTTTCGGACGCGAAAACGCGCCTTGAATTTCCCATCCGCAGGCGGCGCGTCTCCCAGACCGCCCCCACCGACCCTCCGCTCACAACCCCACCAAATCCGAGCTTCCGTTCACCATCGAGTCTTATCGGTATCAAGAAGTTCTTCTTACCTAGGTATCTTACGCGATGTCTTGGCGTAGAGGACCCATCACGCCCTTCGACAACGGATTCCGTAATGAGCGTCCCAAGGTGTCGCCTGCGTCTGCGGCTGGAGGAGGGGGAGCGGGGTATAATGGCTCGCCGTTTGCGGCGAAGAGGAAGGTTGGGACGACGTATGGGAAGACATCGGTGAAGAAGAAGTTGCCGATGTACGAGGACGATATATTCAAGGTGAATCGTCTGGCTTGTGAGGGGTGTATGCGTGCGTGCGTGAGAGCTAATATGGGGACTGTAGCCTACGAGTCCTCCGCAGACGCCAAACCCTGGGTTTGCGAAGCAAGAAAAGAAGACGTTTCATGGCTTGAATGTAAACTCCTCGCGGAAGAAGACTGCGGTGATTCCGGCGACGGTGGAGAAGAGCGTTTTGATGGATAAGGAGACGAACATCCCATCTTCTTCACCGGTTCAATCGAGTCCCACTGTTCCGAAAGGCAGTCTACTGGATGTCATGGCCTCCGAGCCAGCATCCAAATTCGACCCTTCAGCTTGGAAGGCCCCGACGCCTGTCAAGGTTACGCATATCTCCACACCCAAGCCCGTGACCGCATTGGTCGGGTCAATCAGCCCCGTCAGTTCGCCACCTCTGGAGAGCGCCCAGCCGGTGACCTTCAGGCTGACGAGTACTGCTCCAAAGAAACCACAGGCCGTGGGCATGTTTCGCATCACCTCCGACCGTGGTCGCGCAAAGAGGAAACGCCAGAACGATGATGCGGAGTGGGGTCCACGCAGTCGAAGAGGCACACCCATGCAGAGACGCTCGTCTCGTGATAGTGATGAGTTGAGTATTCGGTCATATTCGAGTCGTGGGAGGCAGAACGAGGCAGGTGTCGGGTTGATGAATCTCGGAAACACCTGCTATCTAAACTCGGCGTTACATGCGATGAGGGTACTTCCCGAATTTACGGAAGCTGCACAGGCGCTCCTTTTGCCGTTGAGTCATGATGACGAGGCAAAGGAGAAGGTGATCAAGGGCCTTGGGGGATATTCTTACTATGCTATTGCAGAGGCTGCGGTCAAGGTGATGGATGAGATCAACACCGCTGAGCATAAGCTATTGGAGGGTAGCCCGTCCGTCAAGGTACTTGGTGAACGCAATGTTCAGGATGGCGTCGTCGAACCCGATGAGCTTGTCAAGAAGATCAGGGCATGCGATAATCCATTCAATAGCTACAGCCAGCAGGACAGTCATCAGGTGATCATTTACTTGATCGACTTGTTTGACAAGGTGCAGAAGTCATTGCATCCTCCACCAGTCGATTCTGAGGGAAGGCTACCAAGCCCGCCTCCATCATCGCCGTTGGGCAAATTTGATTCGCCCATCATCATGCCGAAGGATCTCTTGGCACACACTACGGTGTTCCAGATCGAGTGTCGGGAATGCCATACTATCAACTCACGTGAAGTGGAAGCTGTTGATCAAGTTGCGTATCTCTTTGGAAACGAGACGATCGAAACTGCACTGGCACGCGAAGAGGGTAAAGTGGAGCTAATGGAAGGCGACAATGCCTACCATTGTGATAAATGCAACAAGAAGACAAGCGCGAGGCGTACGCAGGGCATGCAAGATCCGCCGAGGATTCTGGCGGTGACGGTGACTAGGTTGCCTGTTGAAATGCAGCCTGAAGATACAAAGGCTCGTAAGCAGGCGGATACGGATGGGATTGTTGAGATGCGTCTGGCTGGGCGGAAATGGAGTCTATGCTCGGCAATATTGAGAATCGGCGGGACCGAGGGCTGGATGAGAGATTTCGGGCATTATACAGCTGTGGCTAGAAGCAAAGAGTCGAGGCAGTGGCGACTGTACGATGACTCGAAGGTGTCGCCAATCAGTGAGGACGACCTCTACCAAGAGATGGGCTGGTTGCGCCCGTCCAGTGGGTACGGTGAGAACAGAAGGTCAAACGGGTCGTCGGCATATGTTATGTTTTATGAGCAGGTCACCGGCGAGTGATATATTTCTATCGGGTTTTGCATAGCATGGTTTTCGGGTTTTCTGGCGTTTGTGTGGGAATATGGGATCCTTGAAGGAATTGCTAGGAATTCAAATATCATTATTTATGCCAAGAAACTCATGAACGCCGTATTCCCTGTAGTACCGGTGAGAACCATCATTAAAATCCCACCCATATCCATACTCCTTGTCGAACAAGGGCCCAACCTTCTTCCTTCTCGACAGCTTCTGCCACAACGCCTGCCACCACTGCCTTTGGCACATCCTCCCATCCTCCCCCTTGATTCTTTGCTTTCATCCAGATATCCCGTGCATTGACTTGTCCTACGACGCCTGTCTTGGTCTTCTTTTTCTTCCTTGCAGTAGTACAAGCGTCCTTGATCAAAGGTGCCAAGTTCCAATACCCAATAGTGAAGTATGCACCAGTTGCTAACGACGTGTTGATGATATTCCCATCTTTGATAAGCTCGCGCAGAGTCAGATCGAGGCAGCTGCGCACCTTCTCGCTTCTTCCTGACCCACGAAGTCCACCTGGATCTGTCGATTCGAGTCGTGTAACGACCAGGCGCGTAGCTTCCTCGATCTCCGGCTCTGCGCGTAGTGTGGAGATGGTAAAGTCTCGAATATCTGCCTCCTTAAAGTACTGGAGCAAGAGTAGCTTCAGCGATCGGAGTGTATGGTGCTCTTGAGGTGATGATGTGAAAGAATACCTCTGTCTCGCTGCTTCGGTCTCCTTTCGCATCGCATTCACGTTTGCCTGTAATCCTGTTCCTTTGCTGCTTGTCTTGCGCTTTCCGCTATTGCCGTACGCTTTCGCCGAGGTCGCCGCCTCCTCCGCAGCCTTTATTGCGAATAGTTGCTTCTTAATCTCCTCGCTCACCACCCATGGTTGGCTTAAAACAGTCTGCTTGTACTCCAATCTCACCTGCCATGCTTTAACCTCTGCATCGAGATCTGGCACGACATGCAGTGATTCAATAGCCAATTGTCGGATGCCGAAGTGGTCCATGATAATCCCGTTTGCCTTGAGTATGGTGCCGACTGCGTATGGCCCTACGTCTGCGTCCTCGCATTTGTCGACCAGAGGTTTGTACTTTTCTTTATCGATGCGAAGGTCGATTGTGGAGCCGGAGGAGTCGTCCACGGTGATGAGGCTGTACTTTTCTCGAATGGTGATTCCGATGACGATGCCGACTACCGAGACGAATTTGATGGGATGATTTAGGTAGAATCGAACTCCGGCGACTGGAGGAAGTATGTTAACTAAGCTCTCGGACAGGATGGGGACGGTAAGGAACCTTGAAATTGTGGCAGAAGTTCCAGCGCATGAACGTCCTTGATAAACAGCTTCACATAGCTCTTGAACACCTTTGAGAATGAGTAGAATACTGGCTCGTAGTACTCCAGATGTCGCGTCGGTGCCTGGGTATTTGCGACACGGGTGACACCCTTTGAAGAGGGCTTCGTGGGTTTCATCGAGGCTGAACGATAGTTGTTGACTGCCACATTCTTTTTCACTTCACGCAAAGGCGGCCGAGCGTTCGTGGTAGCCGGCTTTGTGAGTCGTGGTGTTTTTGTCAACGTTACCGCTCGCAACGCGAATTGGACATGCAGCTGTACTGTACGTATGAATACGAAGAATTATTCGCTGTCGTAACCAAATTTAACTAGCTAAAATACTCAGACCTAACGCCATATGCCAACCCGACTGCCCACTGCAAATCAAACATCCTAAGCTCTGCCACCAATCTTGCTGTTCCATCCCTTCGCACGCTCAAATCCGTTCGTTTGACCCTGGTAGTCCATGAATGCCTGGTAGATGAATTCCTCCGAATCTCCGACAAAGGGGCCGTACTGTACACACCTCTGCCCGTCCAATGGCTGACCGGCGATGATGACGAACCTAACCTCCTCCTCTCCGCTGTTCTCCGCCGCTACACCATCACCCTCGCGACCGAGAACGATAGTGTGGTAAGGCTCGACCTGTTTACCAGCGATATGCGGCTTACCGGTCAAAGTGTAAAGGAACGTGTTCCATCCGAAGGGAATTCTCTGCTCGAGCTTGCCTCCGGGCTGGATACGGACATCCAAGAACCAGACACCAACACGGTTACGGACTGGCGACTTGGTGATTGATCCATCTGCGTTCAATGCTTCTCCCGAAATAACCTTCACCTCAACCTTGTCGTTCTTTGCGCGAGGGATGTCCTTGTCTCTGTGCTCCTGATATTGCGGCTCATCAAGCTTGTAGTCTGAAGGAAGGTCGACCCACAATTGCAACCCAACATTTGGCTTTCCGTCAGGACGAGGGCAAGGCATCTCAGCGTGCATGATACCCTTTCCGGCGGTCATCCACTGCAAGTCACCCGTCTCGATCTTACCGGCGTGACCGGCGAAGTCCTCGTGCTGCATCGCGCCGTCCAACATGTACGTGACAGTCTCTTGACCACGATGAGGATGATCTGGGAATCCTGCACCAACCTTGACGGAAAAGTGGTCCAACATCAAGAAAGGAGAGTAATTGCGGAGCTGAGGTGTGCCGATCGAACGGCGGACAGTCGCACCAGCACCCTCCGACTGCTCAATAGCGCGAACGAGCTTAGAAACTGTACGAGCGGCGAAGCGAGACATATCTTCAATTGATTCGTGATAAGTAGTAGTGTTGCTAACCGTGGTCGGAGACATAAGGTTCTGTTTTAAAGCGGTTTTCTGGTTGTAGAGGTATGCGATTCCTGCGACGACGATTGCTGTGAGAAAAGTGAAGAGAAAACGCATAAACAGACTGATCCGTTCGCTTTATAGGCCTTTGAGAAGAAGGTTCTCGGCTGCTTATGGGGTGTTTTGTAAGGACAGCTGAGGTTTTGGGCGGCAAGCGCGCCCGCATTACCTGATGCTCAGTCAGATTCTAGCGGGAGTCCAGAAATCCGCGGTTTGAAAGGCGCGACCGCGACACAAATACCGGTACAGCTGAGGAGCCTGTCAGTTGCAAACCTGGCAGATTATTGATCCAGAAACCGGTGAGCCCATCTTGAAGGAACCCAAGAAGCCAAGAGCAAAGGCTAGCATATTACCTAATTAGGAATTTTCGAGATATTCCCACGCGTACGAGCGCGACGTACAAATTAGAGCGGCTGTGATGAACTAATTGCAAATGAAGGAGAATCAAACGCCGGAGGATGGAGCATTTGGTAAGCTTTCAACTGCGTCAAACAAGCGCTTCGCCGAACGCACGGTCGCATTAAGCTACCACTATCTTACGCTCATCTTCGTCATACTGGGCCCCCTCGTCTTCCATTATCTCCATCGCCTCCAGCTGACAATGCGTCAACGCACTCACCAGTAAAAGATCGTACCTATCAGATGTATCATCGAAGCGAATTGTTTTGATCAAGTTTGCGCGTTCATGAATGTTGTTGAGGGCACTTGCGATGTCACAGCACCAGTCCGAGTCCGAGTCCGAGTCTGAGTTCAATCCCGAGGGTTTTCCAAGGTCAAGAACGCGTAAAAAATACGGTAACGCAAGGTCGTACGAAACGAATTCTAACTAAAGGGTTTTTAATCCCTTCGACGTAGATACGACAGAATTTGGCGGATGATTTCAACAGGCAAAGCGAGTAATCCGAGTCTTGAAGACGGTGGAGCAGGATCGGGGTAGACGACGACATGCTCGTAACAACGGTAGCGACCACGTTTGACGACAACGGTATGGAAGGATCATCGTATGAAAAGTAAGACCGACGGTTTGAACTCAACAAGCTACAAACTACAAGCTGAACTCTTTTAACGACTTGAGATATTTGTTGGTCGTCGTCGTCCTTGGGTGTGAGCTCGGTCGGCATACGGCTCCTCTGTCAGGGCCGCATCAAAGTTGCGTTTGGCTGCAGCCGGTGCTCCGTGACATATTTCCAGACTCAACAGATCCGCCCTGAAAGACTGGACAAAATGGCGACCAATTCGACCGCTGCAAACAGGGCGTTGATTCGTTCCGTACCGAGACTGCAGGCTCAGTTTCTTCGCTGTGAGTTTTTTTGTGTGCCGGATGATCCGTTTCTAGGACGCTGACCAAAGGCTTCTGAAGCTCCTTTACAAATTCGCGCGTATGCCGTGATAGCAAATACTGCAATCGGAAACAGGAGACCTTCATTATTGAAGCCGACTCAGGGCCAGGATGCTGTCCTGCGTCGTCCGTTGGAGGCTGGATCGTCGATCATATTGACCCGTCTTCAGAGCACATCGTCATCACCTGAATCCAAAGAGAAGACCCCATCTAAGGAGAAGAAGGAGACCTCGAAGCAGGTGGCAACAAAGCCAGAAGAGAAGAAGCTTACTTTATGGGAGAAGGTGAAGCACGAGGCACACCATTACTGGGATGGAACCAAACTTCTTGGTGCTGAAGTTCGAATCTCCTCAAAATTGGCGTTGAAGATGGCTGCTGGACACGAACTTTCCCGCCGTGAGCGCAGACAGCTGCAGCGTACAACGGTAGATCTGGTCCGTATTGTGCCATTTGCAATGTTCGTCATCGTCCCCTTCGCCGAACTCCTTCTTCCAGTTGCTTTGAAGCTTTTCCCCAACATGCTTCCTAGTACCTATGAAGGTCAAACCGCCAAGGAAGCTAAGACGGCTAAGCTTCGGGAAACTCGCAAGGCTGTGTCCGAGTTCCTTCGTGCCACAATCCGCGAGACTGGTCTTCCTCTGAGTAAGTCTACTAAGCAGTCCGAGGAGTTCAAGGACTTCTTCCGCAAGGTCCGCACAAGTGGTGAAACCCCAAGCCAAGACGACATGATCAAGGTCTGTCAGATCTTCAAGGATGATTTGACACTCGACAACTTGTCCCGACCTCAGCTCGTGGCCATGTGCCGTTACCTCAACTTGCACACTTTTGGTACGGATAACATGCTCCGATACAACATCCGTCACCGCATGCGCGAGATCAAGCGTGATGACAAGGCTATCTCTTTCGAGGGTGTCGAGTCTCTCTCTGTTCCTGAGCTCCAGACCGCCTGTGCAGCGAGAGGTATCCGCACCTACGCAACCTCCCCCGCCCGTCTCCGCGACGAGCTCACCCAATGGCTCGATCTCCGTCTCCAGCACGGTGTTCCCTCTACCCTCTTGGTTCTTTCCAGTGCTTTCTCCTACAACCGCGATGAGCCGGACAGTGCGTACCAGGCTCTGTATGCTACATTGAGCAGTTTGCCTGATGAGTTGTTCCACGAGGCGGAGTTGTTCGTTGATACCGCTGAGGGTGCTGCTACCAACAAGCAGCGTCTTGAGGTCCTTCATGAGCAGGAAGAATTGATCGAGGAGGAGAACGAGCAGGACGAGAAGAGTGGACCCAAGGAGCCTCTTAAGGTATTCAAACTACTCTAAACCCTCCGAACATCGACTAACATGAAACTACAGGACGACGAAGATCTCGACGAGAAGGAGGAGCTGCGCAAGGCCGCCGAGGAAGCCTCTGATGCCGTCGAGAAGTTGGAGGGTGAGGACAAGACTGCAGCGGAGAAGGCTTCCGAGACCCCCGAGGCTACCCCGGAGCCAGCCAAGAAAGAGGCTCAGAACTAAAATGGGGATCACAACAGAACGTATATGTTATTTTGGCCAAGAAATATCCATTGTAGCAGATAATAGAGAGTGTGTTACGCATGAACAGGTACTCATCTAAAGGTCATTCATTGCCCGGCCAGTCTTTCATCTCTCAAAAGCATGTCACCGCTATATCTGATGGAGATAACCCATTCAGCATAGCATTGTCCACATACTCTGCCCGAGCATTCGCCTGCCAAACTTGCAATATCCATATCCATCCATCAGTTCATGGTCTCCCAACGAGCGTCTCCATGCAAGATATCCATTCGACCGGCATTGCCGTACTCCGTCAAAGTGGTGAACGCAATTCTTATAATGCGACTACACGTGTCACACCGCATGTTCATGCTCGTTTGTCCGAGCCCAAGTCCAGCAAGTATACCCTTGAAGCAAAAGCAGAAGTCACTTGCTTCCTCGTCGCGCCTCTCAAATCCTCCATGTATCATTACTTCCTGCTCAGATTTTACCCAATGATTGTAGAGCATCCCTTGACTTCTCCTTCAACCTATCCAAATTTGCCGTGACCTCGTCAAGCTTACCCTGCCTCTGCTTTTGCGCATCTGCTCGCGTCAAGGCGAGATACTCGCGGACGCGTGCGTATGTGCTATCATCTGCATTGTCAGGCTGAACGGCCTTGGCAGCGTCGGGAGTAGATGCAGAGCTTGCTAGAGCAGCGGCTGCCGCGGGGTCTGCCGTGTGGAGAGCCGCGAGATCGGACAGGACCTTGGAGAGTGTGATTGAGGGCCCTGCGGACATTTTATGGAAGGTTATTGAGATTATTTCAAGCTGTGATGGGCGACGAATGCTTTCCAACACGTTCAAGTCACTGATTCCCGAGACGTTGTGTTTTGGGAGTGTCAACGTTACGTTACAGATGACGTCGCCAAATTCGGACATGATCATACCCCGGGAAACCACCAATCGTGAACATTAATAATGAAAGATAAATAGCAACAAACTCCGTCCAAATCAACCTGTAGTTCATTCTCCATCCCACATTGTGCGCTCATATCGTACCGTCACATACACAATCTCGTCCCTCGCCATCCGTAAGATCTTCTGCCTACTTCCCCTCATCCCCGGGGAATGCACCCTGCTCAATCATCGCCTGTAACCCCGCACTCGGCAACCCATCAAACCACTCACTCGGACTCGGGAGACTAACGTCCTGGCCTGTCCCATCGCCCTTCCCACTGCTGTCTGGCCTTGCCAACCCCGCTAGTCCCATGCCTGGGAGATGTGGAGTTTGAGTACTATGGCTCCAGCTGTTACCAGATGGCACCGAAGTATGACTCGCAGTCGGCGGAGGCGGAGGTAAGAATGGTCGTTGACTAACTGAGGGTTGCTGCTTCTGGGCTTGTTGAGGTGGTGGACTCCTGTTTGGTGCGCCGGTCTTGGGCTCAGGTGTGTTCGCCGGGATCTCCTTACCGAATCCACCAGTGTTGATCCTCAGACTTGGTCTCCTGCTGTGTCCTTCCACCGCGGCTTTCGCAGCTGCTGAAGCTGGGGTAGGGAAGTTCGGAACGGACATACTTCGTGTGTCTGACCTGAGAGGCGGCATGAGATGAGTGTGATGTTTGTCGTGGGACGTCTGGGGAGGTGTATCTTCGGGTTCTCCTTCCGCATCTTCGTCTCCTTCTTCCCCTTCGTCACCGTCGTCATCATCATCTTCGTCCTCGTCCTCGTCCTCCTCTCCATTTTCATCATCCTCGTCCTCATCACTCTCACTCGCCTTCACCCTCTTCCTGTCCCGCTCAACATACTCACTACCTTCGCTGCCTCCGCTCTCTCGACTCCCCTCCCGCTCTTCCTCGACAGTCCCAACCTGATGTCCCTGCCTGGGCGCAGCAACCGGAAACATAGACCCCAAACTTGATTTACTCGCACTCAACGGCGTATTCAAACTTCTCGACTTCCGCCTCTCCTGGTCCGTAGGGATTTTAATCGTACTCACCGCAGGAAGTGGCAACTTTCTCTTTTGACCCTGTGAATGGATTGTAGGAGGTGGGAGGAAGTTCGGAGTACTGCTACTCGATGACGCGGCGTCTCCTCCTGCGGCGATGGCGGTCGGGGGAGATGGAACGATGCTTTCGCGTATTTCCGATTGCGGTGGGATGTAGGGCATGGCGGGATATTGCATGTAAGCGGGCTGGGAGGGATGAGATTGGGCTTGACTGGGAACGGTTGCGGGGTCCGTGTAGATCATGCCGCGCATGGCGGAGACGGGGACGCCGGGAGGTGGAACTGGAGGTGTAGCCCCAATAGGCGGTGTAGGAGAAGTGGAAGTAGACTGCTGTGCCATTGCTGCCGCTGATCCGAGCAAAGACAAAGCCGCTGCAGCCGCACGGTGTGAAGCTACCGTCTGTGGTGAACCGTGGGAGCCGGTCCGTCGGTGCTGAGCCTGCATCGAGACTGCAGCGGGTGCAGTAAGAGGGGCCGGAGGTGTTTGAGAACGCGACGTAGACTTCGAAACGGGAGCCGTAGCTGCGGGTTTCAGCTTCGGTGTTAGTAGAGGTTTGCCGACTGGAGCTCGCGGTTGAGGGGGATGAACGCCCATGATAGCAGCCTGAGTCGGGTGAGCGTACTGCATAGGGATAGCACGAGCATGACCGTACGGATCAGCTGGGACCGGTGGTGGAAGGCCATGGTGCTGTACTGCACATGTTAGCAACGGTATCCTTGGCGCGAGGGTGTGGGAAGCTTGAACTCACCGCTGCGTATTTGCCCAGAACATCCCTCATATCCCTCGAACAAAACTCATAAAGTTTGTCATTCTGAGAAAAGACGATCACAGCAACATCTGCATTGCACAAAACGCCAAGTTCCTGTGCCTTCTTGAACAAACCTTGCTTTCGCTTGGTGAAGGTGATCGACCTGTCGCGGTCTTTCTCAATAAGGGCGATTTCGATTTTTCTGCGACCCATGACGAAGAACGGAACAAACAGCCGGAGAAGAACGGGCGACACGAGGCAGTATTTGTTTGGGTGTTGATGGAGGGTAGGGGAGAAAGGACGGCTAAAGACCGAGTGTGGAGCTGCTGCCTGCGCTAAAAATAGACATCGTCACCCCAAAAATAGAAGCACCCCCGGTCAATGTCAAGTTTGAATAGACGAAGGCGGAGAATATAGGGATAACTGCTGACAAATGATACAGATACTATTAACTGCCCGAAGAACGCGAAAACACGTCTCTGGCGGTGCCTGATTTCCGTCCAGATTGGGGTTAATTGCATTTCGCAGCCAACGCGGTCTCTTCTTGGAAAGCGCGTCCTCGAAAGAACACCTCCATCCCATACCACTACACCCATCCAAAATCTTATATATATCACAATGCTCGAAGCCAGACTCGCACAAGCCGCCGTCTTGAAGAAGGTATGACTACTTCCCCATCTTTGTCTCCTTAATTGCTCTGCTAACGCGCAATCCCCAGACCCTCGACGCGATCAAGGAGCTCGTCACCGATGCCAACTTTGACTGCAGCGACGGCGGAATCTCCCTGCAGGCAATGGACAACTCCCACGTCGCCCTCGTCTCCCTCCTCCTCCGTGCCGACGGTTTCGAGCCCTACCGTTGCGACCGTAACCTCGCCCTCGGTATCAACCTCAACTCCCTCTCCAAGGTCCTCCGCTCTGCGCAGAACGAGGACATTATCACCCTCAAGGCTGCGGATGACCCGGATAACTTGTCCTTGACTTTCGAGTCTCAGAACCAGGACAGGATCTCTGAGTATGAGATGAAGTTGATGGATATCGACCAGGAGCACTTGGGTATCCCCGAGACTGCATACGCTGCTGTCATCACTATGCCAGCTGCCGAGTTCCAGCGTATCTGCCGTGATCTCTCTGGTATCTCTGAGTCCGTTACCATCGATGCCTCCAAAGACGGTGTCAAGTTTGCTTCCGCTGGTGACATCGGAAACGGTTCCGTCACCTTGAAGCAGACCCACAACCCTGAAGAGCCCGCGCTCTCTACCTCCATTGAGTTGAGCGAGTCCGTTACTCTTACCTTCTCCCTCAAATACTTGGTCAACTTCACTAAGGCTACCCCTCTGGCGGGCGCTGTTACCTTGCAGATGTCCAATGATGTACCACTTTTGGTTGAGTACAAGATGGAGGGTGGTTATTTGAGGTACTACCTCGCTCCTAAGATCCAGGACGACGAGGAGTAGATGTAGGAAAACGAGAGATAGTTTTAAACATGTGGGTGTGAATAATGATACCGAGTGCATGTTACAGGGTTTCTGGCGCTTTTGGTTTGTTTTTGTGCGGTTTAGCTAGTTCATTAAAAGAATTTGACATTTTTCCATCAAAATCTTGTCTAAGGATTCCTCTTGATGTATCGTAGATGATGTGTCTGAAACGTCCAACGCCATATGTAATGTTCGTACCCGGGTATTCCAATGTCCATATTAGCTAATCCTCGATATCGTCGTCTTCAAGCACCATCTCTTCTTCCAATCTCCTCGCCAACTCCCTATCAATCTTGTCTCCACGACCGCCTACCTCTATCTCAACCTTCTCATTTGGCCCAAGTGCCTCAGGCGATGGCTGTGCAATATCCTCCTCAAGCATGACAGTGTTCGCCTCAATAGCCATTCCCCAAGTCCCACCACCTAGCGTCGTCAATTTCCTTAGATTTTTTGGGCAGCGGTTCCTCAATATCTTGGCTTGCATTGGCAAGATGTCGAGCATCATCTCCTTGCTCGCCCATCCCGCGGTACCCCTCCCCTCCCTGAGGACCACTTCATTGTAGTCACCACCCAAATCCTCCAACAACATCCTGACTTCGTTCTCCTCTTTGCGGATCTTCGCCACTGGCGGGTAGTTCAATCGGAAGCTCGCATTCGCTCTCCGAACCGGGGTCGGCAACCCCATCAACACCCCGCCTATCCCATACATCGCTGCCATTGTCTCTTGCGTGAATGCCTCTTTCCTCTGAAAAGTTTGCGGCATGAAGTAGTCAGCCGTGCTGAGCGCATCGAGAATATCAGACAGTTGATCGGGATCGGTGCAGGATTCCGGGAAGTTCTGATGAACGGCCCATAGAAGCATATTCGACTCTGTACTTGTCTCTTGCAGCAGCAATTCCGGGTTGACATGACTTGGTCGACGTTCGTACTGCAATAGATGCTTCGGAAGAGGGTACCCAGGCCACTCTTCCCTCGGTGGACACGGCGGATCTTCCGCATCATCGCCGATACGCTTGTTATAGACCACCTTTCCAATCGCGTGAAATACTCCTAACGCAGCCTCACGACTAGTGATCGTGTCGATAAGCCGTCGTTGTTCAGCTGTAAGTGCGTCCAGCCCGGTCTTCTCTCCTCTCTTGCGTTTTGCTCCTTTCAAGCCTGCAATGGATGAAGTGTTCAAACTGTTGTGCGTTGCAAGGAACTGCAGTGAATTGAGTGCGGAACGGATATCACCAGCCGCGGATTCGGCAATAGCTTCAACAATCTCCAATGCAACCCTACGACCTTCCTTGTCCAGCACAATCTTCAATGCTTTGAGGATGTACGTCTTGGCCACCGGGTTGAATGTGATCACATCGACGTAGCGATTCTCCAAAATTTCTCGCGTTAACAGAGTCCGAGCAGACATAACATCGTTTCTGGAACTCCAGGTATCTTCTGTACCCCGCGGCTCTGTTTCGGTAATGATCAGGATCATCGGGTATTTCTGCCGAGGAGAGAGGAGGTAGGAGGATATGGCTTCCTGAAAGGCTCGCTTCGAGTTCGTCGCAGTCGTAAAAGTATTTGGGATATCCTCAATCAAGATTACCTTCGGCCGATCTGCGCTCGAAATCGAGTCCGGTGGTGTTGACGTGGGGGGAGTGACGAATGCATTGTCAGGGCGTGCCGAAGGAGCAAACTCAAGTGACGAGTACCGGTCACCACGATTGATGAAATCTGAGAATTTACGGCTGAGACTGTCTGCTCTGAAACGTTAGCATACCATGAGTAGGTGTTTCGATGGGTTTGATACCATGATCAATTTCATCCTTGACGCCGCCGTCGTTTGTCGGGTTTCTCCACTCCAGGGTCTCAAAGCCAATCTCTTTTGCGAGAACCTCTACCGTAGCAGTTTTGCCTGTACCAGCAGGCCCTGTCAAGATGAGAAGCCTCTAAAGCACCATAGAGTCAGCACTGGATGACATACGCGGTACTTAGACGATTCACCTTCCGTGTACAGCCTGACAGTACACCCTCAAGCCACGACCGCACATCCTGAACCTTCTTCTTGTGAACTGCTATGGTGTTGGATGCCGTTGGGGCATACTTTTCACTCCATATTCTGTCGTCGGCTGTAAGACAAAAATCAGTATCCATATATATGTAACTGATTCCACGATGCCTTACCTGCCACAGGTGTAACTGATGCCTGCTTTGAAGAGATTGGCTGTGTCCAGGGTACGTTCAGCTGGCGTTGTGAGGTCGAAGGAGCCGTGAATGTAGGTTGACTTCTGGATCCCGAAACCGTAGACTGTGTTGGCGGCAAGTCGTCGAATTCCTCGTCGATGATGTCGTCATCGTCAAGCCCAGGTAGAGTTGAATGCTCAAACTGGACCTTTTGCTTGACTTTTGCTGTGGATTTCTTCGCCTTTGAGACTGGCTGGGATGAAGTGACCGAGGCCTTCTTCTTCGTCTTCGGTGCTGGCGATGGCTGTGACGCCGATGGACGCTTCACCGCACGCTTCTTGGCGGGCGGAGGCGATGCAGCGTTGTTTTCTTCCTCAGAGTCGGAGATGATGATGGCTCGTTTCTTCGAGGGAGGCATGTTGCCGGGGTGAATGCTGCTATTATGACTCGTCTCGGACCGTCACACGGCTTCTCGAAGCGTTCCGGGATCGCCAGCTGTATACGCAGGCGTCTTGACCAATGTATGCTACCTTTCCTTTCCTTTCCTCCCTTCCTATTACACGCAACAGAACAGTCGCTGTCGTTTGTTTGCCGTATTCCTGGGTATATGCAGCTCCACGCGCCCTCGTACATCGCAGCCCCTGCTCAGCCCCCCCGGTTATCGCGCGTGGCTGGCGCACCTTATCTTCGCCGCCCTCAGATTTTCTTGACACACACACCCTGCAGTACACCGGAAACTCCACACCTCGACCCCCCTATCACCATGCCTGCAACCAAGCGATCCGCACCCGCAACATTCTCCCAGCCGTCCAGGAAGGGCAAGAAAGCATGGAGGAAGAACGTGGACCTCGCGGAGGTCGAGACAGGCTTGGAGGATTTGAGGGTGGAGGTTATTAAGGGTGGTGTTGTTGCGGAGAAGGCTGATGAGGCCTTGTTCGTTATGGATACTAGTGGTGACGCTCAGGTCAGGAAGAGCAGGTCTCATATTCGTCCGCTCAAGTCAGACGAGATCTTGGCTGCGCGTAGCCCAGTACCTGGATTGGTTCACCCATGGCAAAAGGCGAAGAATGGAAAGACTACGGATGGGTTACCCCTGAAACAGCAAAACAAGAAGAAGGTCATGACTGCTGCTGAGTTGGAGAGGTTGAAGCTCATCACCCACCGTTCCGAGGGCTCGAGTTTGGCGGCACAGAAGACTGGGAAGGATATCAACAAGCAGAAGTATGACGTTTGGTCGCAGCCAACACCTGCCGAGATTGCAAAGGCAAAGAAGGCTGTTCCGGAGACTTTGGATTTCTTGGAGAACCCTGTTGAGCCTGCTCCTCCGAAGACTTTGCACATGGCACCTGTGGCTATTGACAAGACTGTGGAGGGTAAGGCTGTCGTGGTCGCTAAGCCTGGACAATCTTACAACCCTGCTATCCAGGAGTGGTCCGAGCTCGTCAAGAACGCCGCAGAGATTGAGGAGGAGCGCGAGAGGAAGAGGGCTGAGGAGGCTGCACGGAAAGCGCAGATCAAGGCACTTGCCGCGACCATCATCGAGAACATCGTCGAAGAGAATAGCGAGGCTGAAGAGGAACAAGCGGGCGACGATATGGACGTCGACCAAGCCGAGAAGAAACTCCCTAAGCGCAAGACAAAGGCCGAGAGAAAGAAGGCTGAGCGCGCAGTGAAGCGGGCACAGGACGAACTCCACCAAGCAAAACTAAAGACTCAGAAACTACAACTCGCACAGCTCGCCGCACACAAAAAGGAGCAGTTAGTCTCCACCACCGAGTCCGCCGAAGAAAAGGCCCGTCGCGCACCCAAACGTCTCGGGCCCTACCGTCTCCAGCATGAACCCCTCGAGCTCCAGCTCTCCGACGAACTCGCCGAGTCCCTCCGCACGCTGAAGCCGGAAGGCAATGCGTTGAGGGAGAGGTTCGTGAGTATGCAGAAGCGCGGTATTTTGGAGGTGAGGGTGCCGGTTAAGGAGAGGAGGAAGTATGAGCTTAAGGATATTGAGAAGTGGAGTTACAAGGATTGGAAGCATACTCCTAACCGTAACTAGGACGGTTCTGGGTGAGATTGTTGAGATATCAAGGTGTTATAGGGTACTTTATTTCACTGGGTTCATCATGGGTCGTTTTGGGTAATTGACATTTTGACACCATCTGCATCACTCTTGATCCTCTTGAAAATGAATAATGTAGATCTTTAAACATCCAGAACTGTTGCACGACTTCGGTAAAAATCATGACTCAACCTCATTCTCACGGGATCTTCAGGACGCGGGTAATGGATGCAGAGGATGCAGCAGCGGACCGACCGCGAGCGGAGATTTCGACGTACATCGCGATACGGACATTGGAGTACCCCTCCTCGACAACGAACAAACCAAAAAATGCCAGATCAACAAACCTCGAAGCCAAAGCTAGGTGTGTTCATTCTCCCATGTAACTGTTATCAGTGCTGACAAGGCGACTACAGAGCGCACGCTACCAGACTCAACGAACCCATATGCGGCCCTAATCACCTCCCAAGAAGTCGCCGTCATCCCCGAATACGCCCTCGAGTCCGGCGTAACCCTCACAAACTTTCACGTCGCCTACAAAACCTGGGGCAAACTATCCGACAACGCGGATAATGTCATGATCATCTGTCATGCACTCACCGGCTCCGCAGACGTCGAGGACTGGTGGGGACCCCTCATCGGACCTGGCCGCGCGTTCGATACGAGTCGGTTCTTCATTTTTTGTGCGAATAGTTTGGGGAGTCCCTATGGGAGTTGTAGCCCGACAACGACGAATCCGGAGACGGGGCAGCATTTTGGGCCGGAGTTTCCGTTAGTGACGGTTAGAGACGACGTCAAGTATGTCTATCGATATTCCTCAGTCTATTCCGAGCTGACACGAGGCGTACAGTATCCACAAGATTGTCCTCGACGACCTAGGGGTGAAGCAAGTCGCCTTGGTAGTGGGCGGTTCCATGGGCGGCATGCTCTGCCTGGAATGGGCCTACTTCGGTCTCGATTACGTCCGCGCCGTTGTTCCCATGGCCACCTCAGCACGACATTCAGCATGGTGTATCTCCTGGGGCGAGGCACAAAGACAGAGCATCTACAGCGACCCGAAATACGAAGACGGGTACTACTCTTACGACGACCCACCAATAGCTGGACTCGGTGCTGCACGGATGTCTGCACTTCTCACATACCGCTCGCGTAACTCTTTCGAGTCGAGGTTCGGGCGTACGACGCCTGATCCGTCGAAGCAGCCGTATCCTAACGCTCTACCGAAGACACCGAGCGAGGAACATTGGGCAATCCATAACGAGGGAAACCGTAGACGCAACGACCAACCACGGCGCCGCTCAAACACCCCCGACTCGCAAACCTCACAAGGCGACTCCTCGGTCAGAAAAACAAGTAACCAGAGCCGCGCACCGACCTACTTCAACGCGCAAAGCTACCTTCGGTACCAAGCACAGAAATTCGTGAAGCGATTCGATGCGAACTGTTATATCGCCATCACGAGGAAGTTGGATACACACGACGTGAGCCGCGGACGAGCAGACGACGTCAAATCTGCCCTCGCTCTGCTGCAGCAACCAGCCTTGGTGATCGGTATCGAGAGTGACGGACTCTTCACATTTGCCGAACAACAGGAAATCGCGGAATACATGCCAAACGCAGTCCTCTCCCGTATCGAATCACCCGAAGGCCACGACGGATTCCTGCTCGAGTTCGACCAAGTCAACAGGCAGGTGTTGGAGTTCATGAACAAGCACTTGCCGGATATTATGCAGAGGGAGGGTGTGATGCCTGATGATGTGCCGAGTGTTGTTGATTCGGCGAAGAAGGCAAGCGTGTTTGGAGAGGCGGAGGGGGATTTGGTGGTTGAGGATATTACGACGTGGTAATCGATGTACGACTAAGTTGTTGGTTCTTGCTTTGTTGAACTATCCTTAGCGGGCTAGAATGAACAAAATCGAAGTATGAGAATGCCAGATTGGTATCATTTCTAAACATGTATGCGAAGATATCAGATGCAACCCTAGATCCGTCCTAACCCGTTTCCTTCCCTTCCTTCCATATCCTGAAATCATCATATCAACCCGAGAGACTCATTACGCAGCCGTAGAATAACATTGCGGGCTCCAACTCGCCTCCCTCAACACCCCCTTCAACGCCTTAATATCAATCGGCTTCGACAAGTACTCATCGAACCCAGTCAATCCCTCCGGCATCGCATTCGCAGTCAACGCACAGATAACAGGCCTTGGTCGTCCTTCCAACTGCGCAGCCCTGATATGTTTCGTTGCCTCGATACCATCCATGCGAGGCATGGAGAGATCCATGAAGATGATGTCGAAGGCTGTTACGTTCGTTGCTTGGACTGCTTCGAGACCGTCGTGGGCGACTACGACATCGTCGAAGCCTTCTCGCTGCAAGAGCTTGAGGGCAACTTTGACGTTGATGAGGTTGTCCTCGACGAGGAGGATCTTCAAATCTTTCCTAGGTTCGTCCTCGTTCACTTCGGTTATGGTCAACATTGACATCGACGGAGGCTTTTGCTCGACCGGCTTCGTCTTCTTGGTCGCGTCGGGGAAGACCTCACGCACGATGTTCCACAACCGTGTCCGCTTGATAGGATTCATCAAGAAAGCCTTGATATCAAGATCCTTCGTCGTCGACATGACGGTGGAGTCAATCCTCGCCATGATAACGATAGGAATCTTGGCCCCGAACTTGGAACGTACGAGCTTGATTGTGCTCTTGTAGGTTTCGTCCTCACTGTTTGCGCCAATGATGGCGACGTCGAAGTGAATCCCGTTATCCAAGTGATTAAGGACGGCGGCATCGCCGAATGCTCCCGTACAGTCAAAGCCGAAACTTGTCATTAGTTGCTGGATACTTCGTCTGGTTGCGTCCTTCCTCACGACAATCAAGCAACGCTTACCGACAAGGTCCTTAGGAATCTCTTCGGAGCTCTCGTCGAGACCTGCAATGAACGTAAACTTGAACGTAGAACCTTTTCCTTCGGCGCTCTCGCAGGTAATGTCACCATGCATCTTGTTCGCCAATTTCAGGCTGATGACCAACCCAAGGCCAGTTCCGCCATGTTGCCTTGTGATACTGGAGTCTACTTGCGAGAATAACTTGAAGAGCTTCTTCTGTTGCTCCGCAGAAATTCCGATTCCCGTGTCTCTGACACTCACCTCCAGCACAGCCTTCTCTTGACCTGCAGACATACTCGGCAAAGGAGTGGTTTTGGATGAGATGATTACCTCACCATCGTTCGTGAACTTGATCGCGTTTGAGACCAGGTTCAGAATGACCTGGCGACAGCGGGTAAGGTCACCACGGATCTGATCATATTCGTCGGATTCGTTGAAGTAAACGAGTTCCAGTCCTTTTGCGTTGGCATTGGTAGCCACCATGTCCATTGCGCCCTCGATACAGGCACGCAGCGAGAATGGTGCCGAATCCAGTTGCAGCTTGTCGTTGTCAAGTTTGCTTAGGTCAAGGATGTCGCTCACAATGGTTACCAACTCCTGACTGGAATCCCGAATAGTTTGAGCGTAATCCATCTGCGTGGGAGTCAACGGGCTATCGAGAAGTAAGGTCGCAAAAGCAACAATCGCGTGGAAAGGCGTCCTGATCTCGTGCGACATCGTCGCCATGAACTGGCTCTTCATGTTCGCGGCAGCCTCTGCCTCCTCCTTAGCCACTTTCAATTGCAGAGTTCGCTCTTCGACGGTTTGCTCGAGGTTTTCTTTCGAGTCTTGCAGTGCCTTGTACATGCGCGCCTTCTCCAATGCCGTAGCAGCTTGAGATGCCAGGAGGGTAAGGAGCTCCAGTCGCTTATGATTAAAGGCTCTGACAATCCTCTTGTTCTGAAGGAAAACTACACCCACAAGCATGTCGGAATTGACCAAAGGAAGTAGAAGAACAGACGCAGGTTTTGTCCTCTCGAGATACTCATCATTCTTCACTGTTGCCCAGTCATTGACGATGGACCGCTTGGTCCTTGCAACGAAGTTCAGGGCTTTAACAGGGACAATACTGGTGCATTCATTCAGTGGCTTGCTGATCTTCGTCACTGGCGTAGCACCGACTTCAGCCGTTGCTTCCAGCATCAGTTGACCGGCATTGTCAAGTACGATAACGGAGAAATCTGCTCCGGCCACCTGCAGGAGTACCCTTGTTACATGCTCGATCAACCGCTGAGAGTCGGTTTCTCGGGTGATGACGAGCGCGTTCTGAAGGAGCACCTTCAGGTCCAGTTCAGCAGCGAAATTCAGTGAGTAGTCACTCGAGCCTGATGAAGATGAATTGCTGGAGAAACTGACCCTCGCTACGCGATGGTTCGAACTACCACCAGTGGCGGCGCCTGATGAGCTCGTGGAGAAGGGAGAGTGCGTGATGCTGTTGCTGCTGAGCTTCGCAGATTCTGGAGTGACGGAGGGTGCCGCAGGGGTCTCCACCTTTTCTTTCTGAATCAACGTCGGGAAACAAGCAGCGACATCGTTCGCCTTGGCGGTGCATCCCCATCGAATGTATGCCTTGTAAGCCTCTTGGGCATACAGACCGGCAGCCTTTGGTCCAAACGTATCTGCAAGTAGGCGAGCGGCACGTTCGTTTGCCATTCCCAGAACTTGCACATGCTCATTCGATGATGCGGAGCGGATAGTCTCATCATAGAAATGCAGAGCTTGCTGAACGTTACCCGCAATTCTGGCCTTCTCAGCCTTTGCGAGGAGGTAGCGATCCTCGAAATTCGGCTTGTACGCATTCTCCGCCCAAGCCCGAAGGTCATCCTCAATCATGGCATCCAATTTCACCTTCTGCTCGTCGGTCAAAGACTCATAGTTGTCAAGGAACACGATAACGCAGTGAAACACAAATGACGCACCATACAGAGATGCCTTGGCCACTCCCATGATTTCTAGGCCGTCGATTGCATGTTTCAGAGCTTTAGTCGGTTGTCTATAGACGGTAGCGACCCAGATTGCAAGGAGGTGGTAGATCAGCATATGGTAGGTAGACTTTGACTGGACAATTATTTCAATGTCTTTGTCCTCATCGAACCATTCACCTTTAAGCGTACCCGGGTTTTCCACGGCTGGGTCAGAAAGATTGGTGATAACCTGCCATAAACAAGCCATGTAAACTCCGGCGTTTTGATTTCGATACTTTTGGATTAACTTGATGTTATTTGAAAACTTGGACTTGATGCTCGAAAGCGATTCTCCTGCTGTAAGATACCAAACAATCTGGTTGAATGTCGCTGAGGAGATGTACTCAGGCTCCTGAGCAGAAAATGCGTACGTGAACGCAGTCTGGAAGTAAGACGCGGATGTTCTCAGATCCTTTGTCCATGCCGTAACGACACCAATTCCTACGTATAACTTACTTGCGTGCACTGAAGCAGAAGCTGGTGCACGATCGAGCGCGGTAGCAGCCATAGCAACGAGTGCATCGGCAGCGGCATAATGCTCGGCCTTCTTCGACTCGCAGAGAAGCAAGGCATAGAACGTAAATGCGAAAGCACCAGCTGCCGACAAACCGTGCTTGGTTGACAAGTCAATTGCGATGTTGCAGAGGAGAATGCCCAGATGGGGCATCAACACGTAGACGGAATGAGAGACAGTTGCAACTGCGTTCATGACCAGGAGCAGGAAAGGATCCGTCATAATGCCGGACTCTCGTGCAAATCGCTCCACTACCTCACGGTCTGAGAACGGTTTTAGAGCAATGAGAGCGTCTTGTGCCAACGCCTTCATCCTAGGTTGATCTTCCTCAGCAGTGGAAACATCATACCCTGCGAGCCTTAACCCCTCGAGACCGACTTCAATAGCCTCCGTCAGCTTGGCAAGGCCATGTAAGGCTCTTGTCTTCTTGATAATCATGCGGATCCTCGCGATCTTGTCATCCTTCAGGTGATCAAGGTATTCTGTAGCCGCGTCTACAGCCTCCTCGAATTTGTTGCTAGAAGAGCAAGCATCAACCCATCCGTCATAAATCCTCAAACTCAACTCACGGTTTCTCTCCCAGTGACATTCAGTGTCCGTCAGGAGGGTTTTCGCGATACTGATGAACTCTTCAGCACTCTCGAATGCCAAGTTCCTCAGCGCCGCCTCGCCCGCGGTGATATTCAATACAGCAAGCTTCTCGCGCTCTGATGGCTGGATTATCTGTGAGAGACCGTGGTTCATCTGCGTGCAAATGTCGAAGAGATACTTGCCGTAAAGTGCGTCATCACCGTCGCACGCCTTCGACAAAGCTCGTCCGATCTGAAGATGCATCCGAGGATGACTCTCTCCGTCATCGGGAACCATCGTGTACGCCGCCTCTTGAATTCTATCATGTACGAACCGGTATACAGTAGCCTTATCCTTGTCACCGCCCATATCGCCAGCATCATTGTTTGCGTTCAAGTCAAGATTAGCATGCTCAGCCAGAGCAAAAGACGCCTTGTAATTCTCCGAATCAGGGATGATCAGACCATGCACCAATGCCGCCCACAAGTCACTTGCAAGTTGGCCTTGAGTGGTACCGATGACAGCTGCCAACACGAACAAATCGAATTTCGTGCCAATGTGTGCGGCTGCCACGATTGCGTCGGATGTTCTTTGGTCAAGCGTCTTAATCTGCAGCAAAACGAGGTTCAAGAGATCAGGCGAGTCTATCAGGGTGTAGATCTCCTCGATATTCCACATCCAGCAACCTTGCTCGAAATCGAAAGTGAGTTTACCATCCCTATACAGATTCTCCAGGACTTGCTTGGCGAAGAATGCATTCCCGCAAGCTCGTCGCGCTATCAGGTCAATGAACTTGGCCAAGTCGGATTGATGTTCCGTCCACGTCTGCTTGTTCTCCAACTTCGGCCGTTCTTCATGAAGTGTGTCGCACACGATCCCCCCGATATCCTCGATGCTGAGCGGTGGAAGCTCGATGAACATATCAATACCTGGCGGCTCCAAAACTGGAATGGACTTGACCTCGTTATTCCTGTGGCCACAGATAACGTAGATGTTATCCAGATCCCGTGCCTTCTTCAGGTCTGAAATAAGCTGCAAATCAGAGCTCGGTGCCCACTGAACATCGTCAAAGATCAGGATCAATGGTCGCTCCCGTCTGCCGAACACTCCAAACAACGAGAACAAGAGCCTTTTCAGCCGTGCCTCAGCAGCCTGCGCAGATAACTCCCCCGGAATGGGCAAATCCTTCATCTTGTCCTGCAAAATCTGCGCCAAATCCGGAATCAAATCCGCCAAAACCCTCGTCTCGGTCCCCAGCGACCTCAATATCCGTCTCTGAATTTTCGCAAGATCATATGTCGAGCTCGCCAACGACCGCTGGAAAAGCGGTGACAAAGCCTCGATAATCCGGGAGAATGCTACACGTTTCCCGTATTGCTCGTATTTCATTGCGACGAAATCGCTGCGGCCCTTTTCTGAGATACGGTGTCGGACTTCAGCGATGAGTCGGCTTTTTCCAACGCCGGAGTAGCCGCGGATGACTGCGATTTCACTCTTGCCAGTTACTCGAACTCGTTCGCAGGCTTCGGTTAGTCTCTGTATCTCCACATCCCTTCCGAAGATCTTCTGCGAGCTGTAGAATCTTGAAGCGTAATCCAATGCACCGATTGTCCAGCCCCGCCATCTCTCATCGTCCGAGATGCCTGGCAGGTCGATTCTTCGCTTGATCTCTTCCAGATCAACGCGAAGTCCGTTTGCTGTTTGATATCTATCTTCCGAAACCTTTTCCATACACTTCATGATCACATCCGAGAACGCAGTCGGGCATTCTTTGCAGAGCGATTGCGGTGAGTCGGGAGAGACAGCGCAATGGGCGTGAATGACCTCGAGTGCTGCATTGGTCCGGAAGGGTAGGCGGCCGGTTGTCAGTGCGTACATGGTAACACCAAGCGAGTAGATATCTGCTCGGAGATCCACCTTACGGTTCATTCTGCCCGTAGCTTCCGGCGCCAGGTAATATATCGATGAATCAAGTAGAATTGAAGAGTCGATATATGGATCTTCGGTCGCTAATCGGGACGCATGCGAGAAGTCGTGGAGGGTAACGGTGTTCTCCGTGCCTTGGATGGAGATGACTTCTGGTCGGATGTTGCCGTGACGGATATTCTTCTGATGCAATGATTCGAGGATCTGGCAAGTCTGGATTGAGATATCGAGGATGAGGTTGAAGTCCCGCGGCCACGCATCGAGCAATCCCCTTCTCTTTAGGTTGGTCTCATCCTCGTTGAATTGAATAAGGAACACCGGTCCATATGTCGTCTGCTCCACACCAACCGCCTTGCTCACCCCATTCATCCCACACGTTGCCAACTCCATCAAAATCGTCATCTCATGCCGAAATGCCCCAGAATCGCCCCTGTTATTCGGCGCCCTCTGCATCTTCGCCGCAATGATATTCCCATCCCGTCGTAGTCTGAAGGTAAGAAGGTGTGCGCTGCTGTATACGAGGACGATATCGGTAAATCCATGTTGTTCGAGGGCATCGATACACTCCTGCACCCCTTCTGAATTCTCCGAGAGAATGCTGTCCATTGTGGATGATCAGGTGCTTCAGTTACCCAGCGCACCGAGACCGAGGACGGATAGCAATTGACCGAAGAAGGACCTTACTGGACGAGCAACCGTACCGTGAAATCCCCTTGAATTCAATTGCAATTGGTTCGTAAAAGGGTCCCAACTGTGAACTGTCGAGCGGGTCTCGCCGCCGAGGACATGTGGCTGATAGAAGCTGCACTAAGGAAAATGCCGTTCTCTAAGGGTGAGCTTAAACTGGGGATCAACGGAAGGACCCGTGGAAACATGAATGGGAAGGGAGGAATAGACGTTCGAATGCTCAATTGACTTGCTATTTTGGATGGAGGCAAGCGACAATGGACCATCTGGGGACTCCAAGGTACCGGTCCTTGGCAACTGCAGAAACAGCCGATACCGAAGTGCCAGAAGGCAAAAGTGGTCACGGAGAGGCTCGAACTCTCAGCCTTGGCGTTATTAGCACCACGCGCTAACCAATTGCGCCACGCAACCTGTTACGTGCTGGAAAACCGGCCGTGTCAAACATATCAGTCTTCCCGTGATGAGCAGCGGCATTCCCGACCCGACGTTTGTCCATACTCAGTTCAGCTGCGGACATCTCCCTACAAATCCCCGTCCATAACAATGCGTCCCCCAACAAAAGAAGAGTTCGACCAGCTACGGGAGAAGACGCTTGCAGGTACAGTTTGCTACGGAAAGCTCGAGCCTATTCCGCTTTGCTAAAGACACACCGTGATAGCTCGCGAGTCAGCTTACTGTCCCTACTCCAAATTCCGCGTCGGCGCCTGCCTCCTCACAACCTCCGGCTCGTTCATCACAGGCGCAAACGTCGAAAACGCATCCTACCCCGCCGGTATCTGCGCCGAACGCACAGCTCTGGTCAAAGCCATTACAGAAGGCCACAAAGACTTCGTCTGTATCGCTGTTGCGACGGATATTAATCCGGCGGCGAGCCCGTGTGGGATTTGTAGACAGACGATGAGGGAGTTTTGTGATGTTGGTATGCCGGTGTATATGTTTACGCCGGATGGGAAGAGTGAGGTTATGAAGTTGGATGAGTTGTTGCCGAGGAGTTTCGGGCCGGATGATCTGCCAAAGTAAGCAATGGAACAGGGCAGCGTGGCACGAGCTCGAGAGAACACGGTTGATGGGGGAGCATGTAGGAGCATTTGCATGAGGCAGAGCGGTGTTTGAATGAGTTGACCGAGGTGTGGTTGCCTGAGATACCAATATACCAAGGATACGCTTACATCAAGGCGTGTTGTTCACACGCCGCATGATTGTCAGACGAAACGACGTCTGTATGCTAAGATGCCTATGCCATAACAAGCCCCTCCGTCGGCGGATTATACTGCCTCAACTTAACCCCAGCCTCCCTCAACACCTTCGCACTCATCTCATCCATACTATACCCAACATCATAAACAACCTCCCTAATCCCCACCTGCGCAATCTTGATACTACACGTCAAACACGGACACGTATTACAATACAACACCGCATCCGTCGCTCTTTCCCTTCCTGACTCCAAGAGCGCGTTTTCTTCTGCGTGCATACAGAAACAGGTGGAGAGTCCGTGGCCACCGGTAGTGGCGTCGTTGCAGCGTGGACAACCGCCTTCGTTGCAATTTGTGATGCCTTTTGGGGTGCCGTTGTAGCCGGTGCTTACGACGCGTTGGTCCCGGACGAGGACGGCGCCGACGCGGCGTTTCATGCAGTTGGACCGTCGGGCGGCGAGGTCTGCTAGGTACATGAAGTATGCATCCCATGTTGGTCGTAGTCGTGCTGGATCGAGGAGGTTGAGGTTCTCCAGTGTTTGGTGGAGGGTGGTGAGGGATTGGGAGGGGTTTAGGAGCCGTACTGTTGCGCGGTGGAGAATTGGAGCGATTGGGGAGGGAGAGGAGTAGAGATCGTCATCGGATTGTGCGACGAAGTTTTGGAAGGAGGGAGGTGGGGTTCCGTTTGCTGCGCATCGGGTGACGAAACGTTCGTAGCGGGTTGTGACGGGTGCGTCGATTCCGAGCGCGAGGAAAAATGGACGTTTGCAGAGTGTTTCGAGATCACTTTCTTTTCGAATATCTGTTGTAACGAAGTGGTCTCGCCATCTCTTCGTGACGTATTCTAAGACTTCGTCGATGTGGTCGAAGACGAGTTGTGCGTTTCGGTCGTTGCTCTTCGGCTCAGCCTTGACATCAGAGCACGACGGAGATGGAGTCAGGGCCAATCTTGACAGCGCAGGGCTGACAGAGGCGACTTCTCGTAGGCGGATCCGCGTGAACGCGTGCTTCTCTACCAGATAGTCCGCGACGGCATGCTTACCGGAGCAAATGGGGCCGGCAATTCCAACAAACATGATCCTACACAGCGGCGGTTGAGCCAACGCGTGAGGACTTGGGGAAGACGCGACTTCGTCAGGCACCCACCACCAGATCCTGTTACTGTCTGACTAATACATTGATATCTAGCTAAGGATGCTGTTGAGAAGTATCTTTTGCTGAATTTGCGAGTGGATGTGACGGACATCCCCCAGGACCAGGAGACCAATTGGAATGCCAGCGGATCGAATCAGTTCAAACGCCAGTGAGCTGGAAATTCTCTATCGTTATGCCGCACACGGGATGTCTACTCAGCTGGGAGATCGCTGTCTCCTGCTCATACACGCCGCAGCCCTCGATTTGGCTCGGTGTAATCCGGATGGACGACAAAGAATGTGCAGGTTCGTGCTACTGCACTCCCGATGCACGGTGTATGTATCTAACCTTTTACCAGACTTGGGTACACAACAATTTGTACCGATTGAGTATTATGGGAACTCTCAAGTTCCTTGATTACGCCATGGTCCAAGACGCCTTCGAGGAAGTGTTCCAACCGCTGCACACAACAACGTCTGTTACCGATCATAAGACCGACCACCGCAAGCGCGTATATAAGAAGAATGGAGGCAAAAGGAAGCAAGAGGCCAAAGGCTCGCGCAAAGAACGTAAACTCAGGGAAGAAGCCGAGCAGCGTCGTTCCCAGGAGGCTCCTCTTGGTGACGTCCCGAATAACAATGGAGCTGTCGCCGTCGATCCTCAGGACCTTACCGTATCTGGACAAAGCTCTGTACAACCCCCCTCATCCTCAGAGGAGTCCCGTCCCTCCAGTGACCGACCGATTCATGATGAGGCGGAGGACGCTTCTGACAAGACTTCCCCAGACAGTTTCGAAAGTTCAGATGAGGAGGACAGGGAGCCGATTCAGCGCGAGAACGGCCTGTGCTGGGAGATGCTTAATAGGGCTGCCACCGAAGAGGGTCTTACGCACTGTGCCGAGATTGCCGGATTGGGCAGATGTTCCACAAACTGACCTGCAGCCTTTAATCGCTGGCTTCCCTGAGGATGGTCGCTGACGCCAAATGTCATTGAGTTGTAGAGATAGAAGTGATTGTTTGATTGCCTATGCGCGGCCTAGTGCCTAAATACTAGATATGTGGCGGTGAACTACCCTAATGTCATGAACCGAAGAACTACTTCGAGTTTCGCGACAACCCGAGACTCGATTTGTCACGGGTCCTATTATGGCTCATCTTATCTTCACTCCTCACGTTTGAGATCTTGTTCTTGGCGCCACCGAGCTAACTAAATGTGGAACGCCCTCGAGCAAGGGTCTAGACCCTCGTCCGGAAAACTGTATTAAGGAAAGGCCCTATGCCTTCCTTTAGAGCTTCACTGGTTACCTCAATAAATTCGTCTCTCTATTCGAATAAGTAATTCGATCATCTCGTCACACCTCGTCTAACTCGTCAGATCTCGTCCCGAAGTACTTGCAGTATCCCTTCTCGTCTCAACCGCATTATACTTTGAGTTGTTCATCCATGTACATTTTCCAAGCACAACACCGGTACCTAGTCCCTTGTCTGACGCCCAGTTTTTCATGACTCAACATCGCAATCGATCCGTCAAGCACACTGCTATGAATATGAACGATGCCAAGTCCAATAAGCCATCCATACAAGGCACGAGTCACCTTCACCTCTCCCGTGCGACCCCTGGACCTGGTCCACTACACGTCCAATAGTGGATCCGGACAACTTTCCCTAACCTCGACCCCACATTCCTTCGCGCACTCTCCGAGAACGACATGGACGGACTCGCCCTTCTGAGGCTGGATGATGGGACGTTGAAGGATCATCTCGAGTTGTGGAGTTTTGGCAGGCGGCAGAGGCTGTTAAATGCGATTGAGGTGTTGTGTGCGGGGAGTATTGGATGGAGGGAATGGGAAGTTAGGAGGGTGTCAAGAATTCTTGCTCTTGAGATTGAAGCCCGTAACAAGGCACTTCGGTTTGTTCGTATTGATCTCAATTGATTTATTTTGATATGTTTCAATGGGGGTAGTCAATCCTCTACAAAATTTACAGCGAATTAGATTATAATCCAGGGGATAATACGCTAAGGTCTGACCAACCCTTACAAAAACATAGGCGGATTATTTTTTCAGTAGGAGGTTAGCTCCCGCTCACGTGAATATCCATGGTGGTGAGTTTGCCTGGAGACAGGTTCAGCAACGTAGCTACGCAGACCCTGAGTGATATCTGCAGAAATTTCCTAATTGGGCGCATCCGCCCGCCCTAGGCGATTATTTTTTAAGCGATTATTTTTACGACCCTGCTCGACCTTCTCATAAAAATAATCGATGTTTATGCATAGTTGCCATGACAGCCATGCGATTAAAAATTAAGCGATTATTTTTTGCAGAGGATTGACTACCCCCAATATCTGTCGATGTATATCAATTTTGGCAAGCTCGAGCTAGCTGCTGGGGTCGCGCGCGATCAACACATCTTCAGATCTCCCTCGATCTTGCCGTAGCCCAGCTGCAGATAACTCGATAACTCTCACATTCATGTTTATCATATTGTTCTCCTTCATTAATTTGGATCACGACGATGGGTAAATTACTGATACGTATATTGCTCGACCTTACACAAGCACCATCGTGTTGCTCCATGGCCAGCTGCGCTTAAACTTTGACGTATAAGCGTACGTGGCGTTCCCAATCACCCTTCCCCAGTAACCTTGAAATGATCGAGGGAGCGCAATAGGATCCCCTTACACTTGGGGGCATTAGACCTCCTGAAGTTTCCAGTCGTTGAGTTTAAAGGTTGATGGCTCTCTCGATAATTCCCACGCTTGTCGACGTCCGAGGAAAGCGTCCTGATCATTCCACACCCTTAAATCTTCATTTCACACCCCGGCGCACTCACAATTTCAAAGATATCTCAACAGCCATTGAACTTGGGAATACGGTAAGAGCGTAGAGAGATAGAGAGTACCTTTGTGAATATCCTGATACCTTTAACTCGCAGATTTCACTCCACCAGCTGCTGTACTCTGCCAAATACTGCTGAGATGTGATGTGCAGATTTATGCATATATGCGCTGTGCCACACCAGCCGCAGCGCCGGGCTGAGAGGTGAGAAACAGTTGGTATCTTCTCCCAGGAACCTTCAAATCCGAATATGAAGGTGGGAACGGATTCAGGGGACTTTTATCAGTCTATATACTCTCTACCCTCCGAGATCCGATTTGCGGTTGGCGAGATATCCTGAGTTTTTTGTTGGCGCTGGGGTGTGAAATGAAGAAAATGGGGTGTGGAATGATCAAGACCCCGAGGAAAAGGGCATACAAAACGTCGCAAGAACGCTTGGAGGACAGGGTGCGCCTCGAAAAATTGAACAAGGTCATGCCCGTTGTCGCTGGAGAGGGCTTGCGTTGTTCGGGGCGACGAACCCCGTCCACATTCACATGTCGCATGATCTCGTCGGTCATTCACCTTCCAGAACTTCATGCCACATTGTTGGGGTGCGTGGCTCATTTAAAGTTTCGCCGAGGTTGCCGGCCATGCGCTGCACCCCACCCACATTTCAGAGCTCAACGTCAATCGGCCCCGGAGGATGACACCGGACCAGAGTCCTATGAAGCTATATCGGACAAAACTGGATTGAAGATTGACGAAAGGCATCGTCGACCATCGTAGCAGAGTGTGCTGTCATTGCTGCCCGGGGGAAAGATGCAGAATAAAGGCAGCAGACAGCAAACGAGTTCGAGCACGAGTTCCATTACATCAGGTGAGGGTCTTTGCGTGGTCCTGCAATAATGCAAAACTAACTTCGTTGCCTCAGGACTCAGAACAGTCAACGCCAACATCCCAGATCGGCTCCTAAGCAAAGAGGGGGGTACGTCCTAGGCCTCTCCCCCATCCTCATACTAGCACACTAACCACCCCATAGTAACCGCCAGAAATAAAGCTGTCTACCAACGCTACATCGACTACTGGAACAACGGCGTCGACTCCGACGAAATCTACGGCCTAATTCACCCCGACCACCGACAAGTCCACCACACATTCACCGGAATCGGAGTGGAGCACAAGAGGAGCGGGATCACCTACTTCTGGTCACGGTTTTCGAAGTTGAGGATCGAGGTGTTGAGTCAGGTTGCTGATGGGGATCAGATTATTAGCTTTCTGGTGTTGCACGGGATACAACAGGTGTGTATCTTCGGCTCCGTCCCAGATCATGTTGACGCTTAGACATACATAGGGCGAACATGTTGGCCACCCGGACATGGAACGCGTCGTGCACCTCCGCAGTGCCTTCCGGGATCGCTTTCTCGATGGCAAGATCAGGGAGACGGAGATCATCACGGACTTTGAGGCGTTCCGGAAGGTACCATGGGTGAAGAAGGACATGAATATCACGCCAAGTCCGAAACGCGAGTACGAACGCGTTGGGTTGAGTGTTGTCGCAGCTGAATGGGATTATGTCGCTCATGAGAACCCTCCGGGACTCCGGGAAGGGGCGCAGCAGATGATGTATGCGAGTCCCATGGTGGATCGTACAGCATCATCAACACCCGCTTCTTCCAGGGGGCAGGGACCGGGCCAGGAGCCCAAACGTGGGTGTCCTTAATCACATTTCACACAACGGTGACGATGAGGGACGAAGGCAAGGTGATTGTGTTTAGCCGGTTCATGGTATTGTCTATCCAGAATATCACCCAAAACATAATTACTTTTCACCCAACACCATAGATATAGCTGCTGTCACATCCCCTCCCTCCATATGGTATGCGTATCTACACCTCCCTCTTGTCGCATTTATCGCGACATAACCAAATCATCAATCTTCAAAATCATCTTCACCGTCTCAGCCGCCAACTGCAACGCCGATACAGAGACCAACAACGGCTGCACGACGTTCTCCTCCAAGATGTTCGAGATATTGCCCTTCCTGACGTTGATACCAGCCGTCTTCTCGCCCTTCTCGTGACGGTTACGGAGCTCGGTGACGACGCGGATGGAGTTGAGACCAGCATTCTCGGCGAGAGTGGTAGGGATGACTTCAAGAGCCTCAGCAAATGCCTGGACACAGTATTGTTCGGTACCGGCGAGCTCACGAGCCCATCGCATAAGAGCCTGGGATGCCTCGATTTCGGGTGCACCACCACCGCAGATGAGAGCCTTCCGCTTGACGAGACAGCGAATGACGCACAACGCATCGTGCAATGAACGCTCAGCCTCCTCGAGAACGAGGTTGTTGGCTCCACGGCAGAGGACAGAGACGGTCTTGCCGGAGTTCTTGACACCGGTGATCTTGACTACTCTGGTACCAGCGGTCTCGACCTCGTCGATCAACTCGGCCTGACCAAGCTTGTCCTCGGTGAAGGACTCAACGTCGGCGATAGGCTTGCAGCCGGTAGACTTGCAGATGAACTCGATCTCGTCGCGCTCGATGTCCTTGACGACCAAGATCTTGAGCTTGGCGAGGAAGTGAAGAGAAAGGTCATTGACAGCATCTCTGAGAATAGACTTCTGGACCAGGACGACGTTACATCCCGACTTCTTGATCTTCTTGCACATGTTAAGAAGGTACTGACGCTCCTCCTTCAAAATCTTGTCCATCTGACGGTAGTCATTCACCACAATCTGGTTCTCCATATCGGGCTTTGGTGGTGACAGCTGGAACTGAATTAATCCGATCTTCGCCTTCTCCATTCTTGATGGTCCGCCAGCGGACTTGACGACATTCTGGGTAAGCACGACACCATCCACCAACTCCGTATCATCAATCGTTCCTCCTACCTTTTGTACGGTTCTGATATCCCTCAAATCCACATTCTCCGCAGTGGTAGGGTCAATGACTTTGAGAACGGCGTCGACGGCCATGGGTCCCAACAAGGTAGAGTACTGCGACACGATCTTCGAGTTCAAGGACGTCGAGGCTGCACGGAGTAGTGATTCGCGGTCGGTAAGAGTTATAGGAGTAGAAATGGATGTAATGTGCTCGACGGCCTTGGCGGAAGCGCGCTGGAAGGACTCGGCGATGATTGTTGGGTGGATACCCTTGGCGAGGAGCTTCTCAGCCGCACCGAGAAGAGCTCCGCAGATGACGACGACGGAAGTGGTACCGTCACCAGCCTCGACATCCTGTGCAGCGGAAAGGTCGACGAGCATTCTTGCGGCAGGGTGCATAACAGCCATGTGCTTCAAGATAGTTGCACCGTCGTTGGTGATAACAACCTCACCCTTTCCAGTCTGAATCATCTTGTCCATACCCTTGGGACCTAATGATGTTCTGATCGCATCGGCGACGGCTGTAGAGACGTTGTTAGTATGTAAATACGCGACTGTATATGGAGGTATACGCACCCTTTGCGGCGGTGATGTTAGAAAGGCGGACCTCCTGAGGCTTCTCCTTGTTCTGGAAGGCCGCATTGCCTCCAGTACGTGCTGCTGCCGTTGATGCTGCTGCCATGATTGATCTGTCGAGGGTGTATGCTTCGACGCTCCTGCTGCTCTTTCGGCAACTTCGAGACGACGCTCAGCGATGCACACTTGAGCACGGGCAGGAACGCCTATGGCAGAGGTTTGACGGTGGGCAGGGAAGGAGGTAGAATTTTGTGTTTTGTAATGCTATTGAAAGAGTTCTGTGTATCCTATCCTATCCAATCCTCACCTCGAGGTTTGGCATCATCGCGTCGTACGTCAGCGCAGGTTCAACTCACACAAGCAACGAACACTTCAAGGAAGGCTCGAAGCAGCATTCAACACCAAGAGCTCAACAAACAGTTAAAAGAGAGTATCTGAAGAGCATCAAGAAGCTTTAACTACTGTCGCCACCGAGTTTTAATCCGCATACAGTCACACAATGCCCAAGGCTGCAGGAGAGAACTGGGAAAAGTGGGGCAAGGCCGACGCAGATGAGGACGAGGAAATCAAGGACATTGTCCCTCTCGACGAAGATGATATTGCCGTGTTGAAAACATATGGAGCTGCTCCCTACTCGTCAAGCTTGAAGAAGATCGAGGAGGAATTGAAGAACTTGCAGAAGAGGGTGAACGAGAAGACAGGTTCGTGTTTTTCTGGTGAACCCTTACATGGGCAATTGGCTGACAGATTACAAACAGGTGTAAAGGAGTCCGACACCGGTCTCGCGCCACCGCATCTCTGGGACGTTATGGCAGATAAGCAGCGTATGTCCGAAGAACAGCCCCTGCAAGTTGCCCGCTGCACAAAGATTATCCAAGGTGCCGGCGAGGAAGACGAGAAGAGGAAGTACGTCATCAATGTCAAACAAATCGCTAAGTTCGTCGTCAACCTCGGCGAACGTGTCGCACCCACCGATATCGAGGAAGGCATGCGCGTCGGTGTCGACCGCACCAAATACCAAATCCAGCTTCCCCTACCACCCAAGATCGACCCCTCGGTAACGATGATGCAGGTTGAGGAGAAGCCGGATGTTACGTACTCTGATGTTGGAGGTTGTAAGCAGCAGATTGAGAAGTTGCGTGAGGTTGTTGAGCTGCCGCTTTTGTCGCCTGAGAGGTTTGCCAATTTGGGTATTGATCCCCCTAAGGGAATTATGCTTTACGGGCCTCCCGGAACGGGAAAGACGCTTTGTGCTAGGGCTGTGGCGAATAGGACGGATGCTACGTTCATTCGTGTTATTGGGTCTGAGTTAGTGCAGAAGTATGTGGGTGAGGGTGCTAGGATGGTTCGTGAGTTGTTCGAGATGGCACGTACTAAGAAAGCGTGTATCATTTTCTTTGACGAAATTGATGCTGTCGGTGGTGCTCGTTTCGATGATGGTGCAGGTGGCGACAACGAGGTTCAGCGTACCATGTTGGAGCTGATTACTCAACTGGACGGTTTCGACGCTCGTGGGAACATCAAGGTTATGTTCGCTACCAACAGACCAAACACCCTCGACCCCGCTCTCTTGCGTCCTGGACGTATTGACCGCAAAGTCGAGTTCTCCCTCCCGGACAACGAAGGCCGTGCGAACATTCTCCGCATTCACGCCAAATCCATGGCCGTCGAGCGCGATATCCGTTGGGAATTGATCGCGCGTCTCTGTCCTAATACTACGGGTGCCGAGTTGCGAAGTGTGTGTACTGAGGCGGGTATGTTTGCGATTCGTGCGAGGAGAAAGTTGGCTACGGAGAAGGATTTCTTGGAGGCTGTGAACAAAGTTGTGAAGGGTAACCAGAAGTTCAGCGCCACTGGACAGTACTTGCAGTACAACTAGTCGTGGAGATCGAGAAGTGGACAGAGGAGCAGGGAACGCGGAAGACGAGCGGAGAAGCCAGGAAAGAGGAGGGAGATGGCACGAAGGATAGGAATAGGTTGCTACTGGCTTTCTACCAATGCTACATCTTCTGCTATTTCTTGTCAGGATTGGCCAATGAGATGTCCCGGAATGAGCCGGCGGTGTGTACCTGCCGATATATTCCTAGCCTAACCTCCGCACAGCCGGAAAGCCACTACGAGGAGAAGTCGACGGCAACCCATCGCCTCAGCATACACTCCCCATAAAGACCAAGGAGCGGTTGGGTCCACAAGAGCATACATTCAATCGCCATATACCAAGGATTACCCATGTTGTCCGCCGTGAGGAACTCTGTCGGCGCCGCCCGCTCGGTATGTGTTTTCCCCCGATCCAGACGTAAAGTGCTCCTCGGCTAACGAAGGCGACGTGAACAGGCAAATGTCCGTGCTTTCCATGCTACTCGTCCTGGTGCCCGTATCATCGGATCCCAGCCTCTGCGCGCTCAGGAGGCCTCTGGTGCCATCTCTTCCAAGTACCCTGTCATCGACCACGAGTACGACGCGATCGTTGTTGGTGCCGGTGGTGCTGGTCTTCGTGCCGCCTTCGGTCTCGCTGAGGCCGGTCTCAACACTGCTTGTATCACCAAGCTCTTCCCTACCAGATCACACACTGTCGCCGCGCAGGGTGGTATCAACGCCGCTTTGGGTAACATGACTGAGGATGACTGGAGATGGCACATGTACGACACAGTCAAGGGATCCGACTGGCTCGGTGACCAGGATGCTATTCACTACATGACTCGTGAGGCTCCCGCCACCGTTATCGAGTTGGAGCACTACGGTGTCCCCTTCTCCCGTACCGACGAGGGAAAGATCTACCAGCGTGCTTTCGGAGGACAGAGCTTGAAGTTCGGAAAGGGTGGACAGGCGTACCGTTGTGCTGCCGTCGCTGACCGTACCGGTCACTCCCTTCTCCACACCCTTTACGGTCAGTCTTTGCGCCACAACACGAACTTCTTCATCGAGTACTTTGCTCTTGACTTGTTGATGGAGGATGGCAAGTGTGTTGGTGTTATCGCTCTTAACCAGGAGGACGGTACCCTCCACCGCTTCCGCGCCCACCAGACCGTTCTCGCCACCGGTGGTTACGGACGTGCCTACTTCTCTTGTACCTCCGCCCACACCTGTACCGGAGACGGTAACGCCATGGTCGCCCGTGCTGGTCTTCCCCTTCAGGACTTGGAGTTCGTCCAGTTCCACCCCACTGGTATCTACGGTGCCGGTTGTTTGATTACTGAGGGTTCCCGTGGTGAGGGAGGTTACTTGTTGAACGCTAACGGTGAGCGTTTCATGGAGCGCTACGCGCCTACTGCTAAGGATTTGGCTTCCCGTGACGTCGTTTCCCGTTCCATGACCATGGAGATCCGTGAGGGCCGTGGTGTCGGACCCGAGAAGGACCATATCTACCTCCAGCTTTCTCATTTGCCCGCTGAGGTCCTCCACGAGCGTCTCCCCGGTATCTCCGAGACCGCTGCCATTTTCGCTGGTGTTGACGTTACCAAGGAGCCCATCCCCGTCTTGCCCACCGTCCACTACAACATGGGTGGTATCCCCACCAACTACCACGGTCAGGTTATCACTGTCGACAAGGAGGGTAAGGACCAGATTGTTGATGGTCTTTACGCTGCTGGTGAGGCTGCTTGTGTCTCCGTCCACGGTGCTAACCGTCTTGGTGCCAACTCCCTTCTCGACATCGTCGTCTTCGGTCGTGCTTGCGCCAACCACATCAAGGAGAACTTGACCCCTGGCAAGCCCCACAAGCCTATCTCTGCCGACTCTGGTGCCCAGACCATCGCCACCCTCGACAAGCTCCGCACCGCCGAGGGTACCCGCTCCACTGCCCAGATCCGTCTTGACATGCAGAAGGTCATGCAGACCGACGTCTCTGTCTTCCGTACCGAGCAGTCCTTGAAGGAGGGTGTCGAGAAGATCCTCAAGGTCGACCGTTCTTTCGAGAACGTCGCCACTACCGACCGTTCCATGATCTGGAACACCGACTTGATCGAGACCTGGGAGTTGATGAACTTGTTGACCTGTGCGTCCCAGACTGCTGTGTCTGCCGAGGCAAGAAAGGAGTCTCGTGGTGCGCATGCTCACGAGGACTTCCCTGAGCGTGATGATGTGAAGTGGATGAAGCACACCCTCTCTTGGCAGGATCCTGAGACCAAGGAGGTTAAGTTGTCGTACCGTGCTGTTCAGGACAAGACTTTGGATGAGGCCGAGTGTAAGCCTGTTCCTCCATTCAAGAGAACTTACTAAGCTATAAGCTGGTGAGTTTCTCTGCATGGCATAATTTTGTTTCGTCGGATTTGTTTGTAATTGCAGTTGCGATTGTGGGAGTTTTGTTACCTGTACTTTAGTGTTTATATTGTGGTTTACCCGTTACGATATCTTGGTTTGGTTGATAGGAAAAAGCGACATGTTATTTGCTACATCGAAGAGTTTCTTTCTTACTCGTTGTTCATACGCTTCTCTTGACTTCATTACCGTACGCGTCGGAGTCGATTGCCTGAGCTCGTGCCGCCCTGACTCGGATCGCTGCGTCGCGGTGTACGTCGGCGCGAAACACCAAGCTGCCCAACCAGCTGCACCATTAACAAGGATCTGCTCCGACAAGGACCTTACAATGAGTAACTTTAGAGGCATATCCCTCGAGCAAGATGGCCGCTTCACCAACGCCGAAGCCCGCTTAATGAAGACCATGTCCTTCCCTCCCGAATTCAAGATGAAAGTGGATATGTCCAAAGTCAACTTGGAGGTCATCAAGCCATGGATCGAGGATAAAGTCATTGCGATGATGGGAGTTGAGGATGATGTCGTTGTAGATTTTGCGGTTGGGTTGTTGGAAGAGAGTGGATCGGTGAGTTGGTTCATATTGGCCGCTGGCTTTGTGGTTGTGCTGACATATATGTGTGGTGATAGCCCGACCCACGAAAGATCCAGATCAGCTTAACCGGTTTCCTGGAGAAAAACGCCCCGGCATTCACAAAAGAGCTCTGGAACCTCCTACTCTCCGCACAAGACAACCCAACCGGAATCCCAACCGAACTCATCGAGCTCAAGAAAGCCGAGATGAGAGCCCGAAAAGAAGAAGACGATCGTATTCGTCAAAATATCCAGGGGAGGCAGCCACCAAACGGAAGCTTTGGAGGACGGGGGAGGGTCGATACGAATGTGGCGGGGAGGTTCATTCATGGGCCGCAGCATGGGAGGGAGGAGAGGGGTCAATTTGATCAGGGTTTCCGTGGTCGTGGAAGGGGAGAGAGGGATCCGAATCGGAGGGATGTGTATATTCCTGGGGGTAGGGGTGGGCCGCGCGGTAACTACGACAACCGGGATAGACGCGACCATCGGGACAACCGTAATCCTCGCGACAACCGCGACAATGGCAACGGCCGTGATCCTCGCGACAGACGTGACGACCGTTTTCGTGGACGTGAAAGAGACGATAGCCGCGACAGGAGGGACCGCAGCGGACGTGACGAGAGGAGGAATGGCCGCTCAAGGAGCCCAGAGCGGAACAGCAAGACCGTTGGTCAGGCTCCCGGTGTTCGACCTGCGGAAACAGATGTCACACCTGTGTACTCTCCTGTAAGGGAGGAGGTGGGAAGGGATGCGACTCCGGGACGGAGCAGAAGTAGGAGTAAGGCTAGAGTCATGGCGAAGGACGATACCACGCCGGCGCATTCCCCGGTAAGGGAGCGCAAGCGCAGAGACGCGAGTCCAAACCGCAGTAGGAGTAGGAGTAAGAGCAGAAGAAGGAGCAAGCACGAGAGCAGGAGCAGGAGCAGAAGCACGCACAGAGACAAAAGGAGGAGAAGCTACAGCAGGGACCGTCGTGACCGCAAGGGATCCAGAAAACTTGATGATCGTGATGATAGACGATCCCGAAGGCATCGTCATAGATCAAGGTCTCGTTCGCGCGAGCGCGGAAGGAGGTCTTACTCCCGTCGACGAAGATCACCTAGTCGTTCTAGGTCCCGATCGAGGTCGAGGCCGAGGGATGACCGGAAAGACAAGCACAGAAGCTTGAGAAGATCGAGGTCACCATCTCCTCGTGGCGATCGTCAACGAAAATCCGAATTAACCCCGATTACGAGTGAAGAACAACCACGAAGGAGCCTAGCACCAAAGAAAGCAAAGGCCAAGACACCCCAGCCTGCTCCTACAGCTGGACCGGCGTCCCGGCAGGAGACAATGCAAGAAAAAGAAGACCGCTTGCGTGCGGAAATTTTGAAGAAGAAGCGACTTAGCCAATCTCCGGAGCACAACAGACGAAAGAGCACCAGTGCTGCCGATTTGCAGAGCAAGCAGGAGGAACTGCGGGCGAAATTGAAGGCATCCATGGAGAAGAAGAAGAGTCAGGAGCAGGCGGAGGCGGTCCAGGAGAATAAGGAGTAACTTCCATAGCCTTATAGCAGGAAATAACACTTCCAATTCTGACCGAATATACGTTCTATTTATAGCAGATCGCTATCTGTTTAGTTCGGCCCGTGCTGCACTCCATATGCACGACATCACCACCGACGAGTCGACGGGGTGCGTTGGCCACCAAACACAAACAACTGCCTGTCACCAATAGACCATCATGAAGAAGTTCTTTGGCAAGAAAGATAAGTCAGCGGATGACTACGACCCGAACCGCGAGGCTCTCTTTGGCGGCCGTGCGCAGAGTCCTGCTCCGTCCTACAAGACCAACGATCCCTATTCCCAGCAGCCCGGACACCAGCAAGGGTACAACAACTATCAACCGGCAGGTCTGAGTGGGTATGGTGCACAACCACAGAGACCACAGAATAACCAGCGAGCACCGACGAATGACGACCCTAACCGTAATGCGTTGTTCGATGGTATAAGGACGGGTACACCACAGGGTGGAGTGAACTACCCCCAGTACGGAAACGCTGGACTCGAACAACCCGGATATGGCGGTTACCAGCAACAGCAGCAATCCGCCGTGAACGACTACGTCGCGTACGGTGGCCGCAGAGACGAGGAACAAGAGGAGGACGAGGATGTCGAGGCCGTCAAGCAAGAGATGCGATTCACGAAACAAGAGTCATTGTCGAGTACCCGTAACGCCGTCCGCATGGCCGCAGAAGCCGAAGAGACCGGCCGAAACACGCTTGCGAGGTTGGGAGCGCAGAGTGATCGTATCTCGAACGTCGAGCGGTCTCTTGATATTGCGGCGAACGCGTCTCATCGCGCGGAGGAGAAGGCGCGGGAGTTGAAGACACTTAATCGTTCGATGTTTGCGATTCATGTTGCTAAGCCGTGGGGACGTGCGAAGCGTCAGGAAGAGGAGGAAATGCGTATTACGGAGCGTCATGAGACTGAACGTAACGAGCGTGAAGCGAACAGGAAGTACGCATATGATTCTCAGCGCCGTGTCGATGCTGCACTGAGCGGGAAGGACCAGGGTAAGACCACTTGGGCTGAGAGGAAACAGGCGAGTTTGGCGGAGAGGTCGAAGTACCAGTTTGAGGCTGATGAACAGGACGATGAGGTCGAGAAGGAGATTGATTCGAATTTGGATACGCTTTCTGGTGTTGCGAGTAGGCTTAGGGGATTGGCTGTTGCGACGAACGAGGAGATTACGATGCAGAACGCGAAGCTTGACAGGATTGGGGACAAGGGAGATAACTTGGATACCCGTATGCATCTCAACACTGAGCGTTTGAAGCGTATCAGGTAGATGGAGTAACAGTTTTGGGGTTTGATTTTTGATTTTGGACTGATGGGAGTAAGGTAATCATGTTATTGGGTATCAATATTATCATATGAAAACGCCTACCTAAGAATACCAATTTGCGTACAGCGTACATTACACATTAGCATTCGTAATCTCAATGCCCAACCCCGAAGGACCTCGTCTCGCCGACGGCCGCCGGCGGCCTCGCAGGTCCAAAACGTCCTTTAATTCTAGGACAACGTTCTTTCCAACCTCTCGGTCTTTCTTCTGAATTTCTGCTGCTTCGCGGTCTTTCTTCATTTGCTCGATGCGTTCTGCTCGGGTTGGACGGGGTCCTTCGCGAGGTTTTTGACGCGGATCTTCTGCGATGGCTTCGAAGACTTTTTCTTTGTCGTTGTCTTCGGTGTAGAGACCTAGAGGTGAGGGGGCCCCGACAGAGATCATCCAACTATCCGGTCTCGGCCTTGGTGATCGGTTCACACGGAGTGTAGGTGCTACTTCTTCGGTCTCCGTAGTGTTGCTGACGCTCAACCCCGGCATGCTTCCAGACGGACTTGCTGGTTCAAGAGTAGGCGATTGCAGCGAGGACTTGCTGAACAAGTTCGTCAGAGATGACCGGCCCTTTTCCCAGTCCGCCATCAAGGATCGCAGGTCTTGGCCAATCGAGTCGTATTGTGACAAGAGCTCCTCCTGGGATTCTGGTTCCGGATTACCTTGCAACAATCGCGCCGAATCTTCACGTACGATATGCATTTTTGCGGTCACGCTTCTTAGTGTATGCGAAAGGGAGCTGATCCCACGAATGTGCGTCTTGAGCCGGTCTCCATTACCGGACGATCCCAACAACGGCGTCAATGGAATATCAAGTCGACGCTCATCTTCATCGATAGCGCGTCTCATCTCCCCGTTCAACTGCTCCATCAGATCGCCCAAGACCTTCACCTGCTCGCACAGAGCCTTCCACCTCGGTCGTTCGTCCGCATCACCAGCGTCCACTGCGAGCAAACAGCAAAGACCTTCCCGTCGGCGAAGGTGCATTTTATGGAAGGCTGCTTTAAGCGCGGTTAGACTCTCAGGGTCATCCACCGTCCGCACGCTTTCCGCCTCGTCACCTGCCTCGGATTCTTCGTAGTCGGGGATGTTGAACATGTCGCGCAGCGCATAGAGATCTTGCGGCTGCGCCAGCTCCTTCAATGCAGCATACGCTCGACCGTGCGCTGAGGCAGCGAGGGCCATGGAAGCTGCGAGGGTTGATCTGAGCAGTGCGCAGCGTCGTGATCTTGTATGCAATTCGAGGCGAGCGATCGGAGGTAAGGGCGAAGAAAGGCGGTATCCTCGGGATACCAGTTCAACCTCTTGTATTCTTGAGAGTAATTTGTTAACAGACACATCGAAAGCTTGAGACTGTTGTACAAGCCGGGAGGTGAGGTCCAAAGCCCGTATTCGCAATATTCGAGTATATCGCCGACGCTGTGAAAATTAGTAAGCACAATCCAAGGCGGTGTTACAGACGGACAACTCACGGCATGTGCAAACCAATACAACCAAACCAGCACCGAAAGCGTCACCGCCGCCGCAACCCTCGTCCTCCCATCAGTCCACCTCCCATTCCCTCTCAAACTCCACGCAAACAGCAACACAACCACAAAAACACACCCACCACTCCCACTCCAATACCGTATACTCCCAGCTTTCTTCGTGATATTGATCCATTCCTCGTCTAGTTCATCCTTGTGGTGGTCGAAAGTGATTTGCTCTGCGTAGAGGGATATGGAGACGTTATCGCCAAGGAGCTGGGATGTACAGATTACGTAGCGGAAGCGTTCGAGGAAGCGGGAGGTTTCGGTTCGTGGGAGGCGTGGTTTGAGTGCGGTCTATCCACAACATTAGTATCATTTAGAATCGTTCGAGCTGAGGTGTATGAACCGTGAAGAGAGCCTGAAATCGTGCCCTCCGTGTCGACGCCGCATCACTTGTATGCAACTGCCTCACCCGCCCCGAACTGATTCTCCGTACAAAGCTCGGCGCAAAACTCGGTTTATTCTCAAACCTTGGTGACTCCTCAACGCCCCAATTCGCAGCTGCCTCTCCTGAGCCGACGGCTGCATACGATGGTCAGCACAGAACCTTTGATCCGTGGACTGAGACTCACCCTCAAAGTAATCAGCCAGAGGTCCTTCGTGGATCAGGCCTTCAGACATAAAGAGACCGTTTATCGAGGTTTCATTAGCAAAGAAGCAAAGGAAATGGATGATTGTATGTAGAAGATGTTCGGTGTTGTTTACCTTCGACCTTCGGAATTTCGGGCCTGCATACATTTGCGGGGGAGTTCATGTTCGGGCCCGTGCGCCCGCCGCCAAGGCATGGGGAGATGGGGAGGTACTTTCAAAAGTATGTTAGATTCGTTTGGTTTATGCTTGTTTATTGTGTCTCCAGCAAAGTAGGTTTCTTAGACCACCACTTACTCCTCCTCGTCCTCGCCCTCCTCCTCCTCGCCATCCAAAATCTCCTGGAACTTTTCCGGCAACACGCCCCCCGCCTCCTCCCTCGCCTCCCTCAAACTCTCAATCGCCTCCTGATATAGCCTCTCCTGTTTCTCGCCCACAGTGACTTCCGAATACGACATTTTCGCCTCTGCGATGAGCTGTAGCAGTTCCCCGATGGATTCCTTCCTTGCGCGGGTGAGCTCAAGTGCTTTCGTAAATGAGTCAACCGCCTTCTGGAGAACGTTGCGAGCCTTGATGTAATCTTCGCCTTGGTTCTCCTCGTCCTCTTCGTCATCATCTTCATCTTCATCTTCGTCGTCTTGATCCAGTTCATCCTCGATTTTCTCCAGGATTGAGCCAACGATGGTAAGCTGCACAGCGCCGTACCCGTGATGCGCACTCGCATTCTCTTGCTGTGCCTCGAGGATCTCAGTCCACTTTTTCTCCACCCACTCCAACTTCTCCCGTCCTTCACTCGTGATCTCGACGAACTCGCGTACGGTATCGAGTGCGACGAAAATCTGCTTCTCCTCCTTCTCCAAAGCCGTAAGGTCCACCGCATCCAAATCCTTCATCCCAGTCTCGATGATCTGCGTCAAAGCATTCACATCAGGCTCCTCCTCCGCCTTACTCCACAGGATCTGCGCCTTCCTCAACCACCCCCTCCCCCTAACATACTTCAACCCCCTCTCCTCCCCCTCCTCTCTCCCCTCAACCTCCAACCCCATATCAGCCCTCTCAATAGCCGCCTCAACATACGCCGCCTCACCATTCTCCTCATCCTGTTCATCAATAAGCGCCGAGAGCTCGAGGAGTGCGGAAGCGTAGATACGATGGAAGTCGGCGGGGAGGGGGGTAGGGTTTGATTCGTCAGAGTACGCGGCACGGAGCATGCGATCGCATTCGTGGATTGTGCCGTAGAGGAGGGGGAGGGCGGTCGCTGGGTCGGTGCCTGTTTGTCATGTCAGCGCCCAGCACATGTAGACCTGGGGAATCCAACGAACCTCTCAGTTTCTCGATAGCTGTTTCGAACAACACCGCAAGTTGTCCCTGTTCGTCATCCTCGGCAACCTCCTTCGAGAGCATGACGGTTTGCTCATCGTCGCCCGTTTGTTCGATGGGAATGTCTTGATCAACAACCGGCGCTGGTGATTCCTCTGTCTTTTGCTTCTTTGACGATGCGGCAGCCTTGAGGCCTCTTGCTCTCTTGGGTGGCATCTTGGAGTCGAATTTGACGTTTTTTTTTGATGTTTGTGCTTTCGCGCTTCTCGAGCTCGAACCTCTGCATGTATTGGGACCTGCCGCCTATCGATAAACAAAACAGACCCGTAGAGGTGTAAGTCTTTCTATCTTAAACGGGCACATAATAAATAAGCAGGAAAACTCCAGAACGCCGTCCGATCCAGTTCAATACTCCCTTAACATGATGTCCCGAGCACGCTGCGCAGCATCAATAATAATATCTGCCTTTTTCTTATCAAAATCATCCTGCATCAATCTCAACTGCTCCGAACTGCGTCGATCCCGTCCAGCCCTCATTTCCTTCAATAGCTTAACAATATCCTCTCGAGAAGCAGCAGCAACCAAATGGATATTCTTGAGCCCGTTCTGCGCAAACATTCGAGCTGTAGCTGATTTGACGTACGGTAGCTTGGCCAACTCAAGGACGTCGTCCTTTACTCCGAAAACCAGACGGTCCCGGAAGTGTTCCAGCAGCATCGCTAAGGTCCCCCATCCCAACTTCGTACAAAACGCCCCAACCATGGATGCGAAGCCTCCACTCAGATTTGTCAAACTCTGGAGGAACCCGCGTTCAATGTCAAATTTGGCAGCGACATCGCTCAGGCTGCGTTCGTTGATCAAGTCCTGCAGCATCAACGCGGCGTAAAACCGCTTATGGATACGTAGCCTCTCCACGTTCTCTGGCTTGTCCTCCTTCAATGTAGCCCCCATCGCCATTTTATGCACCAAAGCTGGACTCACTCCCACCGATGACATAATGCGATTGCCGCTCTCGGAAAGATCTTCGATAGCATTACGGAGAATACCCCAGTCCACTTCGCACTGGGCGTAGACAGGTGTGACATGGTATATGAGATGCAAATCATCATCAAGCACAATCGTTCGCATACCGCGAGAGAGCTCAGCATGTACGAACAAGCCGTCCTCGGGGGTCATAGCCGATGCAACGACAGCTTGTCCAACACCTGTAGCGACATAGCTCTTCTCGACAGCGGTATATCCATCAGGATCTTCCTTCACGATTAGCTTGTTCTCGAGAAGATAATCCAAGGACTCGTCGACCAGCTTCTTCATCCCCTTCTCATCAGGTTCAGTGGAATAAAGCAGAGTACTCTGTGCGTAAGTCATGACAGCGCTTTCGGTACTGGCGAGATTGGTAGCGATCACTTCCAACAATGCCCGCTTCAAGCCTCTTTTCTCTGGTTTCAGACAACTCTCGACGGAAGGAAGAGGAGCATGAATGAGTTCATTGACTTTCGCCGTATCCATCTTGGTGCAACACAGAAAGCTTTCACCAAACGGGTCCTTCCCTGCTCGTCCAGCACGCCCTTTCATTTGGCGGTATGATGCCAAACTCAGAAATTCACGCCCCATACGCGGGCTTCTGAATATCACACGCCGTGCTGGAAGGTTGATTCCGGCGGCTAAGGTCGCTGTTGCACAAAGGATCTTCAGAACGCCGTCCGAGTAAGCACCCTCAAGGAGCTCGCGCTCCTCAGTTGTAAGTCCGGCATGATGATATGCAATCCCTTTCATGACGCACCCTTCGAGGATCTCATCCACTCCCGAAGGCGTGTCTCGCAGCTGCTGAATTAGCTCGATCCGCTTCTCGATGATATCTGCCTGTGCGACGGGAACGAATGAGAATAGAAGCTTCGCAGTTTCCACGCATGTTCCACGAGCGGAACAAAAAACCAGCACAGAGCCGCCTTCACTGAGGGTCTCCAGCGTCAGCGCAACCAACGCGTTGACAGACGTGTCTTTCAATGCCTTGTGTTCAGCTTGTGGGATGTTGCATACGGGCTTCGCTGCGGTGTCAAATACAGCATTATCGCGCACAATATATTCATGCAACGGCACCGGACGAAAGTCGCACGTAAAGGCATGTGCGCGAAGCCAGTGAGCAAGAAGCGGTAGATTCTTCAGGGTTGCGCTCATACCGACGATCTGAACATCTTGATTGATTGCGAGAAGTTTCGTGAGCATGAGCTCGATGATGTAACCTCTGTCTTCGCCAAGCATGTGAAGCTCATCAACTACAAGCACCACAAGCTCGTCGTGCTTGCCTTCTGATAGAGCGGTATTGACCAAGGAGTTCGCCTTCTCGATTGTGCAGACTGCGATATCTACTGCGTCCCAGGCCTTTTGCTTTTCGCCGCCAAAGTACCCTGCTACCACTTTGTCGGTACCTTCAAGTAATGACTTCAAGTGCCGTGTTTTCTCGGTGACAATGGACACAAACGGTAGTACCAGGATTGCTTTACTCTTCGTTTCGAAGACCCTCTTGAGCATAAGAATCTCGGATACCATCGTCTTCCCTCCGGACGTAGGTGCAGTGTAGACGACACTCCGTGATCCATCAAGTAGTCCAGGCAAATCCAGGCATTTCGCTTGCCAGTCGTATAGTGTACGGATCCCTTTTCGCGCATAAGCATGTACCAGTGCTGACTGTAAGCCATACCTCGGGTGGCCGATATTAAGAGGATCGCTCCTATTCAGTGGGGTAAATGCGGGTCTTGACGACGGCAGCGGAGGCGGCGGCATAGCCAATGTATCCGATCCAGCCCACCGCTGCTCTTGTGTCATAGTAGGGCCTTCCGGAAGGACCTCGCCATCGGATGCAACAAGGTCTTCTCCCTCCCGATTGTAGTCCCCAAATTCGAGGTCATGGATCAGATCAGGGTCTGCCTCGTTGTCTATGGGGTCGTAGTTCTCCTGCAAAAACTCTTCATGGTACACAGGTGGGAAGTCATCGCGCACAACTTGGCTGATCGGGGGTGGGATGAAGTCGTTCGGATTCGGAAGCGCATTCACGACCGTCGCAAGCTTCGGACGCTTCTGTGGCGGAACATTGGTAAGGTCAGGGAAGGTCTTCGGGCGACTCGGTTGCATATCGAGCGAAGAATATATCGCTGTCTGTCACCGCTTCATCGATACATGTATCCAGGGAAAGACGGGTTCGATGCTGCTCAGGGTTCACTTTCCGAATCGCCAACCGCGAAATAAGGTTTCCGGCGCCGGGGGCGCCCTACGGTCCGGTAAGCGGTAACGGAAGACAGTCGGAAATCTTTTGGGATAATATACAAACAACAATGCTCATCATCATTCATGAATTATAAAACAGTCAATCAATTTTGCAACACGCCGCGTTCTCACCAATTGACTCGCGGTCTTCCAAACCCTACTCACGCTGGCCACCCCGCCAAATTTCCTCGCAGCGCACGAACTTTTGTTCCCCCGTCCCGGCAACTTCCTTACGAGCAACGACTTCGAGTCCGCCTAAGGCTTAAACAGATTCGAGTGTTCTCTTTTCTCTAACCGACCGTCAATAATCAAAATGGGTGGATCTCGCGCACAGAAGGCTGAGTACTTCGAGAAGCTCCGTGTTCTCTTGGAGGAGTACAAGTCCATCTTCATCGTTGGTGTCGACAATGTGTCTTCCCAGCAGATGCACACCATCCGTAAGAAGCTCCGTGGTGATGCCGTCGTCCTCATGGGTAAGAACACCATGGTTCGCCGTGCCATCCGTGGCTTCCTCGGTGAGTTCCCCGAGTACGAGCGCTTGTTGCCCTTCGTCAAGGGTAACACCGGTTTCGTTTTCACCAACAGTGACTTGAAGACCATCCGTGACACCATCACCTCCGTCACTGTCGCTGCCCCTGCCCGTGCTGGTGCCGTCGCCACCACCGATGTCTTCATCCCCGCTGGTAACACCGGTATGGAGCCCGGAAAGACCTCTTTCTTCCAGGCTTTGGGTATTCCGACCAAGATTGCCCGTGGTACCATCGAAATCGTTTCCGAGGTCCAGGTCGTTGCTACCGGTACCAAGGTCGGTGCTTCCGAGGCTACCTTGTTGAACATGCTCAACATCTCCCCCTTCACCTACGGTATGAGTGTCGAGCTTGTCTACGACAACGGTAACGTCTTCACCCCCGACGTTCTCGACATTTCCGAGGATGTCCTCGTCGCCCACTTCTTGTCCGCCGTCAAGACCATTGCCTCCATCTCCTTGGCTGCCAACTACCCCACCATTGTCTCCGTCATGCACTCCCTTATCAACTCCTACAAGAACGTCCTCGGTGTCTCCGTTGCCACTGAGTACACCATTGAGGGTGCTGAGAAGGTAAGATTCTACTTCCTGTCACTATTTGCTCTCGAGACCTCTCGTTATTTGATGAACACCTACATTCCAACGTTGTCCTTCTTCGGAGGTTGAGAGCAGTGCGGATCTAAACATCATACACTCTAATTTTTTCCTGACCCTATCGATGTCTCAGAGCAAACATGACAAATGAAGATATGTTACAGTTTTGCTAATGAATGTGTTCCATAGATCAAGGAGTACCTTGCCAACCCTGAGGCTTTCGCTGCCGCTGCTGCCCCTGCTGCCGCCGCTGTTGAGGACGCCCCTGCTGCTGAGGCCAAGGTTGAGGAAGAGGAGGAGGAGGACGACGACATGGGCTTCGGTCTCTTCGACTAAGCGCATCGCCCCGTTTGATTCTTTGACTCAGAAGGAGGTTGTGGAGAAAAGGCAGTATCTTTTTGGAATGTCGTTCAGTTAGCTCTAGATACGAATCTGACAAGTATACCCTTTACTGAACCAGAACCAACGTCCATCCCATGTGCAATTGCTTGTTTCCTTGCAACTGTACCTAAGTACAGTAGGTATAATAGTGCACGGTCCTTCATGCAAACAGCCCCATTCTCACTCGGCCCCTGACGTCCGTCGTAAATTCAACGCGTGCGAGAGGACCGGCTTCCTCGCTACGTCCTGTCAAGCCCTTGAGTCGCTTAAACTACTTGGCATTTATTGACCAAGCACTTCATATCCACAGTCTTTCTTCTTCGGCATTGTTTCTTGTCAACCACGTCGCCTGGTGCGAGCTTCATCATTTCATTACGATACCTTCCGCAGCCATCATATCAGTACACGAACGGGTTCAGAACGTTCAAAAGCTTCGTATTGTATCTTATTTTACATCGTCATCACCGAATCCATTCCTTTGTCGACGATGACTAGCAACCAGTCTTACCGAGACATCTCCAAAATGTCCATTTCTCCTCTGGACGCAATTATCGCTGCTCATGGTGGATCACCGTACTCTCTGCAAAGCCGTCAACCGGGAAGATCAAGACCAGGCGGTGAACGCGACTCTTTCACTTCACAGACGACTACAGCTACAAACCGGTACTCTCAAGACACCGTTGCGAGCGGAGCATCTCCTTTCTACTATGCCGACAAACTACGGCAAGCGGAGGAACCCAGGCGACCGAGCATGCAGAAGAAGACGTTGAATCTTCCTCGTGATGATGTTTCACTAGGAGAGCCTTCGCCATTATATCGAGACTTCGAAAGAATGGGCCTTCATCCACAGGCACCAAGGCATATGGCGAGGGATAGTGTCGCTGCAAGCAGTGTGTACTCGGATCACGCAACCTCCAATTTGCACAGAGGTTCTGTCATTGGCTCATTACCTTTCGTGGCAATCCGAGAAGCCAGCGAGGAGGATGTATATGAGCAGCCACCACCCGTTCCTTTGCATCAACATCGAACACCCGAAAGACCCGAGTACAGCGTACGTTCAGTGACAGACCCAACATTACAGCCTCGACCTTCGCTATCTCAGCATGCTAGACCGTCGTACGTTGCTGGACAGTCACCTATCATCTCCAGTCCACCGGGATCTCCAAATGGTCGACCTCCAAGTATTAACTTCTCCAGGCCCACGCCGCGCCAGCAACGCGATCAGCTACCGAGACTGAGGATAGACACGGAGGATACACCCACACGACAGGCGATGATGATGAGTCCGGACAGTATGCAAGCCTCACCCATCACTCCAGTTGAGGATATGCCTCGGGGAAGGATAAGGGATTCGTGGATTCCCGATGCGCTTGGCATTACGGCAACCCCGCCACCGACAAGGCAAGAGCAAGCACCTTTACAACTGCTTACCCGGTCATCACAGCCAGCAAGACGTTCACCTACACCAATTCGTTCGGCAACACATTCCGCCAACTCGAGTCCGCGCATCACGACACCCAGATCGCGTTCCCAAACCGAGTCACTGCTGACGACACCAATGCAAAGTCTGACACCTGAAGATCACTTCGCCCTGGGTGTGAATGCTCATGAAGAGGACCGTCTAGCACAGTCTACGGCTCACCTGCGTATGTCAGCCGAGGGAGGTGATCCCCGAGGTATGCTTCTGTACGCAATGGCACTTCGTCATGGTTGGGGCTGCGCACCGAGTCCAGCACAGGCGGTTGAATGGTTGCAGAAGGCTGCGGAAGGAGCAAGTTACGACATTGCTGCTGGGGAGACACACGAATCGAGCAGGGAGGGTCGCGCGAGTGTTTTGTTGACGCTTAATCCAGATACGCCGGGAGCCGGCTCTTCCAAGGCTGGACGTGCACAACTTGCACTTGCGATATTTGAGCTGGGGATGTGTTATGCCAAGGGTTGGGGTGTACCGAAAGATAAGTCAATCGCTCTGAGGTTCTATGAAGTCGCTGCATCATGGGGAGATGCGGATGCCCAGGCCGAAGCTGGGTTCTGTTTATTGAATGGGATTGGGTGTAAGCGGAACAAGTATAAAAGTGCAGAGTACTACCGAATGGCGGCAAAGCAGGGCGTGACCATTCCAGGAAACTCTTGGATCTTCAAGGACAAGTATACCAAGGAGGAGAGGAAAGGAGACGAAGAGGAGTCAACAGGGACTCCAAAGAAGGAAAAGCGATTGTTCTGGAAGAAGAAGGATAAGGGAAAGGATAAGGACAAGGACAAGGAGTAATTCTGGACATTTTGTTGGACATTTTTCTTGCATGGCTGCTCTTGCTCCTCGCTGGACGATATAGTACAGATGCTAGCTCGCACTCCATTTATTCGCGCTCATCTTTATTAGCAATATTACGTCTTCGAACACATACCATCCCAAAATCCATAAACCCGAACTGTAATCAATACGAACGCCATAACCATGATCCCACAACTCTACTTTTCCGACATATCGTACAATCCCACCACCTCACGTCCTCGCGTACTCCCTCAGCTCAGGCTCCTTCCCAATCTCCTCTTTCCCTCCCTTCGCAACACTCAACACACCCATCATTGCACCTCTAACCCACTCTCCCGCACCATTTTTCATACCCTCCGCGACACCCCTGACACAAGCTTCTGCCACCTTTCCCTCCTTAATGATGCGCTTCACGTCCGCCGGACCCTCGTTCGTCAGAGCATCAAGGACGAGAGCATAGGTGATTGCTGAAGTAAGGATGTTGAAGTGATCAGTTGGTGTTGCGCCTGGTGTTGGTGGGGGACAAAGAAGGAGCGGATGCTGAATCGGGATGTTTGCGCAAGTGCAAGTGTCTTTCGGACAGGGTGACAGTTTCGAGGTTTGTGGCTCGGGGTTAATGATGTCGTCCGTAAGCGTGTAAATCGACGTCACGGATCCATCCGTTAACTGTCCAGCCCCAGTCCCTCCATGTGCTTCCAATGCACTCAAGAACTTCGATTCGGGCATCTGCTGCCACAAGGAAGGTAAACAGCCTTTCTGAACGTGCGGGGTGTCTGGGAGGGTATGTGGGACTTCACAATATACGGCTCCACTTGCTGTGCCGTGAAAATCCCCGGCGAGGTAGATCGCGTCCGATACGAGGGGTTGTGTGGAGGGGAAGAATGTTAGCACCCATTGCAGGTGAAGGCAGCCTTGGCTGTGTGCGATGACGGAGATTTGGTGGGAGGAGGGGAGGCGGGAAAGTGTGTGGATTGCGTGGACGAGGTATTCAACGGATATTTGGGCGTCAGCAAGAGAGCGGTTGGCTAGGAGGATCATCAGAAAAGAAGGACGGATAAGAGATAGGATGCTCGCTCACGCATGGTCACCCAGCAAGGCACGAATCCATCAGACAGTAAGGCTGGGCCGTACGTAGCGGCCCATGTCTCGTTACCCGTACTTCCAGTACCATGTACGAGAAGTACTATCGTTGAATTAAGTTGCGGGTCACCGTATGGACACGTTAATGCAGAGCTCAGCTCCTCCTCAGGGATCGTCAAGGGCGGATCCTTTTGACGCTCGTCGGACAGCTCAAAATGACGCTGAGCAGGTGAAGCCAGAGCCGTGGCAGCGAGCAAAACAATGAGCACATATACCAGCCTTATGATGTACCGGACCATGACGATGGCATTGTTTTTGCGGGGTGTAACGTTGATATCGATCTGGGGTTCATGGTCGGGTTACTAGTAGCGCGCGACTTGTGGGAAGTTTCGACGTCAACCGCACTCGAAATTCGGAGTCGCGAACCTTCGAAGGTCAAATCAGACCGGTCTTGAGAAGGGAACACCTATTATCCAGTCAGGGTTGCCATATGCTCTGAATTCCTCCATTTGATTCACGCTGCAGATTCCCGGTCAGATGCCCTCCTCGCAGCTCTCCCGCTCTAGCGCGCCATACACTTGAGACTTAATGTACACGTTGAAGCACACCTCCTCGATATAAAATCCTCCCCAGCCAAGTTCCAACACCTCGGCCGACACCCGTTTGACAGCATAGCACAGAGGTTACAAAGACAGGCTGGCCCCGTCTTGACCTCCCTTCGTCCAGTAACAATCATTCAACGTTCAACTTCAACATACAACATGGGCAACTCCTTCCACCTCCATAATCCTTTTGCCCCCAACGGACATGTTCACGATGATCCATTCCGTCGTCAACATCCTTACCCTCTTCGTATTAAGGGTTCTATCCTCTTCAGGATCTTGCCTCAGGTTATCTTCGCAACGGCTGTTGCTACGATCGTTACCTGTGTCTCCGCCCTTACCGATGCCAACCTCGGCATCGACAACGTCCTGATCTCTGTACTCGGTTTCATCGTCGGTCTTTGTCTTTCCTTTCGTACCTCCGCCGCTTATGAGCGTTGGTCCGAAGGCAGAAAGCAGTGGACTGCCATCCAGACGCTTACTCGTACTCTGACGAGGCTAATCTGGGTTTGTGTCGAGGAGGAGACTACGACGGATATCTTGGAGAAGAAGAGTGCGATCAATCTTCTTCTTGCCTTCGCTGTCGCGACGAAACATCATCTCCGTGAGGAACGCGGTACAGATTATGAAGACCTTCGTGATCTCGTCCCTCACCTCCACACCTACGGCTCATCTCGCGCACCGACCATGATCCCGGTCCAATCTCCCTCTGCTTCTGCCACTGGTTCCGCGCTGTCCTCGACCGTGGAAGGACTCGACCGCCGCCCCACCTGGGTCCCGCAAAAGAGAATCCTCGGTCTCTCCGGCACACACCGTCACGGCAACCTACCCCTCGAGATATCCGCACATCTCACGTCTTACGTCCAGTCCTGCGTCAAACGTCAAAAGTTCGACGCCGTCACCTATGGCCAATGCATGACAGCCCTCTCCGCCCTCTCCGAAGCCAAGGCGACCTGTGAACGAATCCTCTGGACCCCGATCCCTGTTGCCTACAACATCGTCATCTCCCAGATCGTCTGGATCTTCGTCTTGGTCATGCCTTTCCAGCTGTACTCCAAACTCCACTGGATCACCATTCCCGCCGTCTTCGTCGCATCCTACGTCATGCTCGGACTCGCCGCAATTGGGCTCGAGATCGAGAACCCGTTCGGGTACGACGTGAACGACCTCGATCTCGACTCGTACTGCAACGCCATTAAGCTCGAAATTGCAGTCCTCACATCCGTGCCGCCCCCGCGTATTGACGAATGGATGTACGACAACCCGCTTGCGCGTCCGTTATGGCCGCAACATAAGGGTGATTTTAGGGAGTGTGAGAAAATGGGGGAGCAGGAGGTTAGGCAGGCGTTGAGGTTGGGTGGACAGAAGGCTGTGAGGGATGATTGTGTTAGGAGGGGGAGTACGGGTGAGCATGAGCATAGTAGGGAGGGGACCGAGGGGACGGGGAGTTCGACCAGGACGAGGGTTGTTGATGTGGAGTCTGCGGGAGGGAAGGAGGATAGTCAAGTCAGTGTGGAGGATGTCGCTTGAGCGATCCACCCCCGATTTATGGACGACCGAGGTGTGGATGCTGGCGAAGTAGCTGGCCTTTTTCGTCGAGCATCTCCCTTTAGTCCCTTCAACTTTACCATAACTGAGCAGCGTATAAAGGTGAATAAGAATGTCGTCTTATTCATCGAGCTATATCGTTACTAACGTGGGTGTACAAATGCCAGTCCTCCTACTGTAAGTCTATCTACAGTCCCAACCCCTTCTTCGCCAACTCCGCCCCAATCACCCTCAGATCAACCTTCCTGATCTTCCCACTCGCCGTCTTTGGGAAGTCCGGAGGACACCCAGTCGTCTCTCCGCACCAAAACACATACTTTGGCACCTTGTAGCGCGCCAAAGTCCCTCCCACCCATTCACGTACTTCAGCATCAGAGATCCGGGGTTGGTTGGGTGCACGGACGATGAACGCCGCTACTTCCTCTCCGTACTTTTCGCTTGGGAGACCGACGACGCTGGAAAGGGAAATGGAGGGGTGAGCGAGGAGTCGGTCCTCAATTTCGGAAGGCTGGATGTTTTCGCCACCTGTACGCTATCGTTAGCCTCTGCTGTGTTGGAACAAATATTATGAACAAGCGTACCTCTGATGATTAGATCTTTGATACGACCCGTGATCTTGATGTAGCCGTCGTCATCCATGACGGCTTCGTCACCGGTATGCATCCACAGGAGTCCGTTCTCGTCTGTTGTCATGACTGCGGTAGACTTAGTCTTGCGCTCATCACACTAGAACACATTCACGAACCTTCAGCTGTCTTCTCTGGGTTACGCCAGTAATCTGTCTGCAAACAATATCCAGCGGTCCATAGTTCGCCGAAAGTGCCCGTTGGAACAATGTTGCCTTCGGGATCAACAACCTTGAGAGACGTGTGGGGCATAGCTCGACCAACAGTACTGGTCCTCTGAAACATGGTGTCCTCACCACTTGTCATCGTTGACACTGGAGATGTCTCGGTCATGCCGTAGCAGATGGTGAGCTCGGTCAAATTCAGGTGCCGGTGAATACGCTCCATAAGTTGGGAGGGAACAAGGCTTCCAGCGGCTACGCCCGTCCTGTTTGAACGTTTGTTAGCTTGCTGACATACCAGCGACTGCTGAAGGTTCGAACCTCAAGGACGACATGTCGTATTTCTTGAAGTCAGGATGCTCCATCTCGGCAACAAACATCGTGGGAACTGAGAGTCGGTCAGCCTCGCAGATGAACGAAACAGGAAGGGTACATACCCCCATGAAGTGCCGTGCACTTCTCTTCGCTAACCGTTTCGAGAACGCTTGCCGCATCGAACGTTTCGGAGGCATATGCTACGGCGGAACCGTGCTGTACTCCAACAGTTAGTCAACGTACGATAGGGGTATATGTGTGCAAGTACCGTGAAAGCCGCTAAGTTCCCGATAACCAAGCCAAAACAGTGAAACAGTGGCGGAGGAACGCAAAGCTTGTCTTGTGGAGTAAGCTTCATCTTGTCGCCGATGAATACACCATTGTTAAGAAGGCCAAGATGCGTCAAGCAGGCGGCCTTGGGATTGCCGGTCGTGCCGCTCGTGAACTGGAGGTTCATGACATCCCGATAGTCCAGTTGACCTTCAATGTCATCAAGCATTTGCTTATCCTGCTTTTCACCCAAAGCAACGACATCTTCCCAATAACGTAATGCTCCAGGCAACCTTCCCTGAAGGTGGTTGCTCTTGTTGTCAATCATGATCACACGCTTCAACGTCGGTACGGACTCGGACGTAAGGTTGTCCGGGCTACACGATGAAATGATCGGGGCAATTTCCGTCAATAAATCTATGTAAGAACGACCTTGCATCCCAGGACAAGTGATGAGCGTGGTGCATCCAACCGACTTGAGTGCGCCAATGAGCTCTGTCACGGTATAGGCTGGGTTGATGGTTACAAGAATCGCACCAAACTTGGCCAAGGCGATCTGAGCGAGGCTGTACTCCACAGCTGAACCCAGAAGAATGCCAACTCTGTCATGTCGCTTCACACCAAGAGTGATGAGTCCCAGAGCCAACTTATCGCTGAGCTCGTCCATCTGCTTATATGTCCACCGGACTCCCTGCCATCTCGAGATCAACGCAAGGGTATCAGGATACTTCTGAGCTTGCTGGCGAAAGAAAGTGCCCACAGGAACTTTGGTCAAGGGTGGCTCTTTGGGACCATGCGAGATGGAAAGTCGTGACTGCTTGTCGGCTGCCGCACCTTCGGGGTCGATGTGCGGCTGAACAACCTCCTTCGCATTTTCGACGACCTCGCAAAGAACAGCGCCCTCCGCCTTGACATCGCCCTCCTTGACGAATAATTTCAACACACCATCCTCCTTCGCATTCAGACGAATCTCCGTCTTCATACTCTCCATCACCAAGATCGGCTCGCCAGCCTTCACAATTTCTCCATCCTTCTTCATTACTTGCACGATTTTGCAAGGCATGGAGGTAGTATAAGAGTGCTCACCATGTGCACTCAGGCTGTGTCCACCTTGTCGCTCGTCGAGTTTGCCGGCCCAGGTAAGGAGATCCTTGAGGATGAACTTGAAGGTCATACCGTGCTCGAGTGAGTGGAGCCAGAAGGTTCGTGCCCTGCCGGTCGAGGGCTGCTCGGGTCCGTCTGTAGCCAAGAAGAATTCTTTTTGAACACCATCTATCAAGACACGAACAATAAGTGCCTTCCACTCGCCCTCGTGGTTTAGGTCCTTGACTTGAACAATCTTCGCTGTGACGGTGCCAGCAGTGCTTGGTGATTCCAAACTCGCATAATAAGCAGTTACAAGCTGCCCGCCAATCTTGTTCAAGAAAGCCTTCTCCTGACTTTCGCTTACACTGCCCGCATTTGGTTGCCATACTCTGATCTTCTCCAACCCCCCCATCGCAGCCGAGCGATCGATGAGGAACTCGACCAGTGCGCCTTGGCTGTTGCCGTCGTCCGTGTCCAACTTGACATGCTCGATCGTCGTTGTACTTCGACCTTTGAATTGATTTCTGAAGCCCAACTTGACGGCTCTGAACCCTGAATCTTTCTTCGACAATTGTCGCCGGTGAAGATTCCGAACGAGAAGGCTAGGGATCGCCGACAAGTATTCCCTCTGCGCAATTTCACCCTTCACCCTAGAACTAGCAAGCAGCTCGTCGATGTTCTCCTCAATGAAGTTCGTCGTATACCGTCCACTCCGGAACTCGGCGTGTTGAATGATGGCACTGATAAATTCAAGGTTCGTGATAACGCCGAGACATGCCGTCTTCCTCAACACCAACGCCAGCTTCTCAATGGCCTGCTCACGAGTAGGAGCATACACAGTGATCTTCGCAATCATTGAATCAAAGTGACTTGTAATCTGTGAACCAGTCTCAACACCCGTATCGAGCCTTAAACCCAGGATCGGATTCGCACGGTCCTCTTCCGGGGTTGCGAAGAGTCTGATAGTCCCCGTGCAAGGGGCAAAATCCATCGCCGGATTTTCGGCACAGAGACGAGCTTCGATGGCGTGGCCTCTGATTTGGAGGTTTGCGAGTTGTGGGCAGTCTGCTAGTTTACCGCCTCCAGCGACAAAGATTTGGTGGGTGACGAGGTCAAGGCCGGTTACTTGTTCGGTGATCGTATGCTCGACCTGGATGCGAGTGTTCACTTCCAAGAAGTAGAATTTCTGAGTAGGAGGGTCGAGGATGAACTCAACTGTACCGGCACCCTCATATTTGAGAAGTTCACCGATTTCTTGGGCGGCGCGGAACATGGCTGCCCGAGTCTCCGAGGAGAGGAGAGGAGACGGCGATTCCTCGACCACCTTTTGGTGACGGCGCTGAACTGAGCATTCACGTTCACCAAGCACCCAAACCTTACCACCCGGTGTCTTAGCATTGTCTCCGAATATCTGAACTTCGACATGTTTGCCGCCGTCCACATACTTCTCCACCAAGACACGCTCATCACCACCGAAATGCCTACCGGCCTCCTGCTGCGCAGCTTTAATTACACCCTCCAGATCCCCTTGCTCTGAGCGGATAATTCGCATGCCCTTTCCACCACCGCCGGAAGCGGCCTTGATGAGAACTGGGAACCCGATTTCACAGGCCTTGGCGGCTAAATGTGAGGGTACTTGTTCTTCATCGGAGTAACCCGGGATCAGAGGCACGTGCTTTGCATGTGTCATGAGGTACTCTTTAGCTGACTTCTTGTCACCGAGGAGGGAGATGCTGGATGGAGAGGGGCCGATGAAGATGAGGCCAGCGTCCTGAACGGCTTGTGCAAAGGCTGCATTCTCGGAGAGGTAGCCGTAGCCTGTTCGAAGTTAGTGGACGTTACATGAACCGGAAAAGGAGATGTACCTGGATGAATAGCATCCGCTTTGGCTTTCTTGGCCATGTTGACCAACAACTTGATATCCTGATGAGGGTGCACCTTACTCCCCTCGATCCTCCCTATGAAGATGGCTTCATCTGCCAACTTGACATGAGGCGCGCCTCCATCAGCGTCAGTGTAGACAGCTACACTGGTAATCCCAATTTGCTGACATGCTCGGATAATTCGGACAGCGATTTCCGAACGATTGGCGATGAGGATACGTCGGATGAGTGGTTGATGGGTGTCTGGATGGGTAGGCGTGTAAGGAGGAATTGCTAGGCCCTCCATGACGATAATTGCTTAAGGTTGGACGTAGAGCCTCGGTAGTAACGGTCTTCAAGCTCACATCTGGATGGTATATCTCGTGCGGAGTCCTCTGGGTCTCACGGGAGGGTCATGTGTACGCGGGTACTGTAGGGCCGCACGTGCAAGTGCGGAGAGCGCGGGGGAGCGAGACGCCAATCTGTCAACCGAGCAATCCGTGCGGTAGACATTTCGGCATGTCGACCCCGATAGCTCTCTATATAATCCGTCTTGGTTTCTCTACTATCGTCGTCAATCATGGAGAAGACATTCGGTGACCTCGTTCCGTTCGCTGACCCGCCGTGGTACCAAGCTATCAAATCACCCTACTACAACGAATCCCACGCTCGTTTACGGGCTGCTGTACGTCAGTACGTCGAGAAAGAGCTTCGTCCTCACGCGGAGGAATGGGAGGTAGAGGGCAAAATCCCTGACGAGGCTTTCAAGAAGCATGCCGAGCAAGGTTTCGTCGCAGCTGCTATCTGGCCATTGCCTAAGGAAGATATGAAGAAATTGGGAACCAAGCTGCCTGGCGGGGTCCATCCCGACGAATGGGATGCCTTCCACGACTTCATCTGCCACGACGAGCTTATGCGCATCGGCTACCTTGGAGTGAATTGGGGAATCTCCACAACGGGTAACGTCATCGGTTTCCCTCCCGTCGTCGAGTTCGGCACGCATCCATTGAAGTCTGAACTTGTCCCTCAAGTCTTACGTGGTGAGAAGAGGTTTTGTTTGGGCGTTACGGAACCAGATGCTGGAAGTGATGTCGGTGGGATCACGACGACTGCGGAGAAGGCTAGAGATGGCACTCACTACCTCGTCAACGGAGCAAAGAAGTGGATCACCAACGGTGTCTTTGCGGACTACATGACCACAGCGGTGCGTACCGGTGGTCCTGGAGCGTCTGGTATCTCGGTACTTGTCGTCCCCCTCGATACTCCCGGCGTAACCCGCCGCAAGATCCACAACTCCGGCGTCAACGCATCTGGTTCCACCTATGTCGAGCTCGACAACGTGAAGGTTCCTGTCTCCAACCTCCTCGGCAAGGAAGGCGAAGGTTTCAAGATCATAATGTCCAATTTCAACCACGAACGGTTGTGGCTCTCGTACCAAGCCAACCGCATGTCACGCTGCTGCGTGGAAGATGCCCTCCTCCACGCAATGAATCGCCAAGCATTCGGCAAAGCACTCATCGAACAACCCGTCATCCGCGCAAAGCTCTCTGAGATGGGCCGGCACGTGGCAGCGTCCCACGCTCTCCTCGAGCAACTCGTCTACCACTTCTCCCGCTCCACTCGCGCCGAATCAGACGCCGACCTCGCTGGACTCATCGCGTTGGCTAAGGTACAGTGTACCCGCTCCCTGGAAATCGTTAACCGGGAGGCGCAGCAAGTGCTTGGCGGGTTGGGATACCAGCGTGGAGGGAGGGGTGGTAGGATTGAGCAGATCAGCCGAGATTTGAGAGTCATGGTTGTCGGGGGTGGGAGCATTGAAATTGTGAGTGATTTGGCTATGAAGCAGGGTTTGAACAGTGCAAGGAGGAAGGGGGCGAAGATTTGATGTAGCATGAGGTAGACTACCAGTATGTCGATCTGAGATCTCTTAGGGTAGTATCCAGCAATCTAGGGTAGCTACCAGTCACCATAAGGATCGCCAAAAGCTTCACGACTATACGTATACCTGACCCCCAAATCGACGACAACCTTGGACCCGTTTAATGCTAACTCACGCAATGCTTTATATAAGGGAGCGTGACGGTGATACATAACTTCCTCAAAGAACCGAACCCAAACGCTTCTTCTTTATAGTGGGTGACGTTTGTCAAATACTGATGAGGCAGCTGCTGGTACGAACCCTTGGAGCCCGGTGCCCGGTAATGTATACGTATACGCCGAGCAGCAAGGTAATTGCTTGAGCTTATGTTGAGGGCGTGAGAAAAAGGAACCCGTTGACACGAGCAACGAATGTACCTAAGGTACGTGGAAGCCGTGTCTGGATCTGGAATGGAAAACATCGTAGCTTGGATGAGCTTGTGTGTAAACATCAAGACAGTAATTGTTTAATACGCCTACGATCACGAATAGGAGCTCGGTTATGCGAAATATGGACTCTGTCTTGTGTATCTCGCTCTATTCGAACATTACTATGCTAAGTGTAGCTTTCTGATTCCCGTCTCTCTCTCGTATTGTTTTTGTATCGTATCAACCAAATCTAATCCTCTAGTTCAAGAAAGGGTAATCGGTGTAACCCTCAGAAGGTTCCTTGTACTGGTAGAAAGTGTCGCGGTTGTAGTCGTTGAAAGGCTTGTCCTCCTTCATACGCTTAACCAAGTCAGGGTTGGAGATGAAGTAACGACCCATAACAACGACGGTGTTTTCGTGCTCGGCAGCCTCCTTGGCAGACTCAGTCCGGTAACCACCAGCGGTGAAGAAGACCTTGTCCTGCCACAAGTCCTTCAAGAAGTCGGACTTCTCGAGGGGGTTCTCCTCCTGGTCGGCGTTACCGGCGATGCGGGACTCGACGACGTGGAGGTAGGCGAGCTCGGGGAAGCGGTTGCCGAGCTCAGTGACGAGGTAGGAGAAGGTGGGCTTAGGGTCAGCCATCTTCATGCCCTGGAACTCAGACCAGGGGGAAAGACGGATACCGACACGGTCCTGGCCGACAGCCTCGGTGATGGCCTGCATACACTCCAAGGCAAAACGAGCGCGGTTCTCGATGGAACCACCGTAGTTGTCGGTACGCTTGTTGCAGGTGTCCTGCAAGAACTGGTCGACGAGGTATCCGTTGGCGGAGTGGAGCTCCACACCGTCGAAACCGGCAGCAATCGCGTTCTTTGCGGCCTGCGCCTCGTCAGCGACGTACTGCTTGATCTCCTCGACGGTCAACTCGCGGGGAGCGGGCATGCCCTCAGCCATGGGGGTGGCAGAGGAAGAAACGTAGTCGTAACCGTCAGCCTTCAAGACGGAAGGGTCGGCAGCACGGCCGAGAGCCCAGAGTTGCATAACCATGGAGCAGCCCTTGGCGTGGACAGCGTCGGTGATCTTCTTCCAGGCCTTAATCTGAGCCTCGTTCCAGATTCCGGGGATGTTGTTGTAGCCACCAGCCTGAGGAGAGATGAAAGTAGCCTCAGTGATCAAGAGGGTACCAGGCTCTGAGGCGCGCTGGGTGTAGTAATCGACGGCGAGGTCGGTGTGAACGTGGTCCTTGTCGGCGCGGAAACGGGTGAGAGGAGCCATGGCGACACGGTGGCCAAGGTTCATGGCACCGACCTTGATGGGAGCGAAGAGCTTAGATCCAGACATTTTTGTGTAGAGAGGGTATAGGTTGTTGATGGATCGAGGAGGTTCGAGGGAGCGGTGTACTTATACTATCAGCGGCGCCCCCACGGATTGAATTTGTCAGCGCTGATCTCCCGCGCGGAAATCTGAAGAACCTTAACCCGCCCTGCAGAGCCGACGTAACCGAGGGGCAAACGGATTCGCTGTTTTACGTGAGGTAGAACGGATCGTTGGCAAGATGGTCGAGGCTTAGCAGGACCCGGCATCGTCCAAGTCCGAGAGCGAGCTGAAGGGTGCAAGGCGTTCGCTACTACGTAAGCGGGGCATGATATCGATATCGGCCGGCCGCGGCGCCGTTGTGGTGCCGAGGTGCTCGACAGTTACATACGGAGGCATCACCTAGCTGTTATTCGTGTGACTACAAGGCGAAACCTCCGAGGAAACCCGTCATGTTTCGATTCTCATAATCCATGCTCAGCTGTCCATGACTCTCACTTTGATCGGTCTGACTGGCATCGCCGGTAGCAAATGAGCCGAGCGTTGATCACACTCGTTTATCTATGCCGATCCATCTGCCTGGCGATCGCTAGACGTTCCGTTCCCAAGCTTCGGTGTTTCGAACGCAACCTTCTCGAACTCGAGCGCTCTCCAGCAGCAGACTGGGCCTCCTGGTGCGGTGTGGTGTGGCGCAGCAGCAGGCGCAGAAAAAAGTACGATAAGCTCCCAGGCGAACTTTATCGACGACGAAGACAAAAAGTTGCAGTTGCAATGCTCAGGACATCGTAAGTCGTCTCGATGCCCCCGCCGTGATCTCCTCCTGATTTTATTATAGCAAGCCAAAGAACGCCCGTGCCAAGCGTGCTCTCGCTCAGCGTGAGCCCAAGTTGGTCGAGAATGCAAAGAAGGCCATCTTCATCCGCGGATCAACAGCCTCTGGTCTCGTCCAGACCGCCATGGCAGACCTCTACTCCCTGAAAAAGCCCGATGCAATCAACTTTACCAAGAAGAACGAGGTCCACCCCTTCGAGGACCCCTCCTCCATTGAGTTCTGGTCAGAGAAAAACGATTCGTCGCTGTTAGTCGTCGGTACGCACACCAAGAAGAGACCACACAACTTGACTTGGTGCAGAACGTTCAGTTACCAGGTTCTCGATGTGATTGAGTTGGGAATTCAGAATTTCAAGCCTATAGCCGAGTTCAAGACACAGGGATCCGCTGTCGGCCTGAAACCCCTCATGCTCTTCAACGGACCCATTTTCGATACCCACCCTAACTACAAACACGCCAAGTCTTTGTTCATTGACTTTTTCCGCGGTGAGCAGGTTCAGAGCATCGATGTCGCCGGTCTGCAGTACATCATCTCGGTCTCCGCTGGCGAGGCGACCGACGACGTTCCCCATCCCCAAATCAACTTCCGCGCATACCTCATCCAAACCAAGAAATCCGGCCAGAAGCTCCCTAGAATCGAACTCCAAGAAATGGGTCCCAGAATCGATTTCTCTGTGCGAAGAGTCCAGGCGCCGAACGACGATGTCTGGAATGAGGCGACCAAGAAGCCTAAGCAGTTGATGCCGAAGACAAAGAAGAATGTTGGCATGAACGAGATTGGAGACAAGACTGGAAGGATCCACGTTGGAAGACAGGATTTGACGAAGATGCAGACCAGAAAGATGAAAGGATTGAAGAAGAGGGCAGGGGAGGATGCTGATGAGGAGGTCGTAGCGGAGGCACGGTCGAAGAAGGCGAGAACATCTGACGCGATGGACGAGACAGAGTAAAAATGTGGAAAATGGAATGGCATTGACATCGAATTATGCATTGGGTTTATGTAACCCTCTAGTTTAACATTGCGAGAAGCAATTATATCATTTTGAATCCTGCTCCTGATCAACAACCCCTTCTATGCCTTGAGCCCCTTCACCAACTGCTGGTTCTGGTATAACCGCACCAAATTCCTCAACAACATTGCAATCGTAACCTTTCCTGTCGCCGGCACATAAATCGCCGCTCTCTCCTTCACACTCGGGTCAAAGTTCTTCTCCGTGGAGAAGTTGACACAGACTGCTCCCTCCTTCACGAGCTCCGTGGGGAACTTGTACGCGGCTCCGGGAACACCGGTGATGATGACGTCGGACTTTGGTGCGACGTCTTCGAGCTTGAGATCCACGTCCTCGACTTCGTGCTTCTTCTTCTTGATACCAGCTCCGCGGGTGAATTTCTGAGTACCAGTGATGTCGACAGAGTAAACCGTCGCACCATCATTCGCCAGCAGTGCCGCCAATGGACGTCCGACGACCTCGGAGCGGTTAACGACGGTGATGGTCTTCCCGTAGAGTCTGTTACCGTACGTCAAGACATTGTTGTACACACCGAGGTATTCCAGGATCTTGACGACACCCAACGGCGTGCAGGGGAGGATAGATTTCTGGGTTTGTGCGGCGTCGAGGAAACGGATGTTGTGATACATGTTCTGGACGTACACGTGGGAAAGACCCTCGACGTCCTTTTCCCGTGCGACACACTGCTGGAGATATTTATCTTGTTGCGTACCGAATACTGGCCAGTAGACCATCATGGCCGTGACACTCTCGTCGACGTTCGCTTCCATGATCTTTTCTTCGAGATCTTCTTTATCGACGACGCGGAGTTCGAAGGTGAACCCGGCGTCGGTGGCGGTCTTGCCGGTTTGTTCGGCGTATTGACGGGCCCAGGGGTCATCGTTCGCGAGAAATCCGACGAAGAGGGGTGCGTTTTTGTCTTTGGTGTATTCCTTAACTTCCTCGATAAACGGCGCAGCGATATTTGCGGCCAGCACGACGCCTGGAAAGACGGGATCAGCATCCTGAAAAGGCCCCGAAGCAGTAGGAAGACGTACGGCAGGTTGAAGGGGTTGTCGCAGCCATATTATTCAGCACTTGAATTCAAATACGTCGGTTTTTCAGATCTTCCTCGAGGCGGCACCGAGGGCTAAAAATACTCATCGTACGCCTTCAGGGTGTTATCACCACGTGACCGGCCGACGTGGAACTTGGCTGTGAGAGTAACCACCAGAGGTTGATACTCATACACGAAGAGACATGGATACGCTGGACAGACTCGTGCCGGTATACCTGAGTAATACGGCTCAGAAAAATGTGGACGAGGCAGATGCGATCGTGAAGGAGATCACTCAGAGTGCGCTTTCCGTAGCACTTGGTCGAGCCGTACTGACGAATGACGTACAGACGTTCAGTCAGACCAGATCAAGCTTCTTGAGATCGTGAAAGCGCTTGGGGAACATCTTACGGGCGAAGATGCAGCGCTTAGATCCAGATCAATCCTCCTCCTCTCCTCCGTCCTCGCTGCACTCCCTAATAACTTCCTTTCCCTTCAGCATGTCGAAGTCATGACCCAATTCTACAGCGCACGGCTAGACGATGAACCGAGCACCATCGAGTTGTTGACGGGTCTTAACGCGCTGCAGCAGATGCGTCACTTTGGTGATGATGAGGCGGAACAGGTCATTGAGGCTTTGTTCTTGGAGGTTAAGGTTCAGACACAGCCCCAGGGAGCACGGTTCTTGATTTGGGCGCTCATTGACGGGTTGATGACCAACCAACGAAAAGCTTTGAAGAAGATGGGGGCTCGATTCGTGAAGGGCCTGATCAAGGTCATGCAGGGAGAGAAGGATCCACGAAACCTGATGATTGCCTTCTCGGTCATGAAGGTCGTATTGGTCGAGTGGGAGATTGAGAAACATGTTGAGGTGAGGCTCTAGACATAGTATGCGTGACAGCTACTGATACTGGAACTCACAGGAGTTGTTCGACGTCACGTACTGCTACTTCCCTATCATGTTCAAGCCACCACCGGATGATCCTTATGGCATCACTGCGGATGATCTTAAACAAAGATTAAGGTTAATCGTCTCATTCAAGCTTTCATATTAGGCTAACATGACACTCTAACAGGGAATGTCTTTCCGCAACCCCGCTCTTCGCTACTGAACTCATACCCGCTCTTCTCGACAAGCTCTCCTCCACGTCGCCTTCGGTGAAGAAGGATACTCTCCTCACACTTCTCGCTTGCAGCAACAACTTTGGCCCCCGTGTCATTGCGTCTCATTCTATCACCATCTGGGACGCAGTCAAGTACGAAGTCACACACGCCGATGACGAGCACGTCGCCGAGGTCGCGTTGGAGTTGATCGCGGGATTGACGAAGTGTTTGAGTCAGGGTGTCACGGAGTTGACAAGGTTGAGTTCCTTGACGAGATACTTGAAAAATGTAACAGCGTACTGCGCGGAGGAGCTGAAAGATCCGGGTCTCAAGCGTGCTAGGCCAGCGGGAAGGATATTGGCTGCCTGCGCGGGTGCTTCACACCCAGCGAATCAAGCCGTTGTCGAGGCGGCTGTGCCTAATCTCTTGGTGATGTACGCCGAGTCTGGCGAGATTGCGAAGCAGGCTGCGATCTTGGCTGTGCTCATCGGCCTGATGGATTCTGCCGGGGTGTTGTATGGCTACCGCACCGACAGTGAGGCCGCCCCCGAGGATGCCTCGAAGAACCCACAACTGGCGTTCAAGGAGAGGTACTTCCATTACTTCGGTAAGGCTCTCATGGGTACTGCGCCAGGTGAGGTCGGTCTCCGTAAGGTCGCCATGAAGGGTCTCTCCCGCATGGCTCGTCTGAGAGACTTCCTGGATGATGGTGAGATCGGGTTGGTCGTTCAATATCTGGATGGTATCGTCATCGAGATCGAGGATGGCGAGGGCAGTGCGGATGTTGCGAAGGAGGCGTTGAGCGTGTTGGAGGAGATTACGACGTTCAGGCCGGAGTTGATCTTGGATATCACGTTTCCGGCGTTCATGGCTCAGTTGCCTGATACTGACGCTGATACTGAGGGCGCGAGTAAGCCAAAGAAGCACTATAAGGTTATCTTGGCTGCGTTGGCGCAGTTGAGTTCGCCGAGGGCGTTGTTTGAGGTGTTGTTGACGAGGTTGCTCAATAAGCTCGAGGTGATCATTAAGAATGGGACTTCATCTGTTGTGTACCCGCAGATTGTGCTTAGTACCATTTTGTTGGTTCTGAGGAAGAAGTCCACGGAAGGGGCCGCTGATCTCCCGACGTATTTCGATCGGTTGGTGCCGACGTTGTTGACGAAGACTCTTGTACCCTTCGTGCAGTCAGGGAATGAGCAGCTGCCTATGATGTGCAGGCCGGAGATCTTGAAGGTGTCATCGCAGATTATCAATATCGTGTTCCGTTCTTTGAATACGCAGAAGCAGGAAAGTGTCGTCAAAGAGTTGTTCGCGATTTTCGTCGACGGTCAGCAAAGTCAGCTCATTGCGTCCGACAACCAGGTCGTTGCCGAGAAGTTCCCGAAGCTTCACGAGCCGGGACAGGCTAACACCATCATCCTCTTTACCGCGGCTATCTCGAGTTTGCGCAAGGAGGTCAAGTTGCCGGTCGACGATCTCGAGAAGTTCTTGTCTGTGCTCGTCCAGCAGGTTGAGACTACATCCAGCGAGTTGACCAAGATCTCGCTCTTGAAGCTCATCGCAAGCATCGTCAACAAATCCTCCGACGAAAGCTTACTCAACAAGGTCATGTCTGGCGAAGTGAACAAAGCCCTCCAAACCATCAAAACTGGCGACGCACCCTCCCGCCGCCGAGCCCTCGATACCCTCCTCTGGATCGGGAAAGCCTTCGTCGCGAAAACTCACAAATCCGGCACAAAGATTACCTCCGACCTCATCGATCTCTTGGTCGATCCTCTGATTGGGAGTTCCGTCGCAAACGGGTTTGGGGTGTTGATCGGTGACGACGAAACCCTTTCCAAGGAAAACCACGCCACGATCCGTCTTCTCCAAAAACAGCGGTTCTTCAGCTTCGCCATGCCCGAGCTCATGTCGCGCTTTAAGTCCGCACAAGCCGGAGACAAATCGAGTTATCTGGTGGCTGTGACGAATATTATTAGGCATGTCCCCAAGCAGGTCTTGTTGCCTGATTTACCGGGATTGTTGCCGGTCTTGATTCAGGCCTTGGGATTGGTTGATCCGGAGTTAAAGGGGTCAGCTATCGACACGCTCTACGTCACGATCCTCGACGCCTCTCAAACTGTCTCCGAGCATCTCTCCACGCTCGTTCCTTTACTCATGGAATCCGCGATGGTAAGCGAGGTTAACACGATGAGGGTACGGATATCTACACTGAGGTGTTTGAGTGTTTTCCCGTCGAGTTTTAGGAGGGAAATGTTGCAACCGTTTAAGAATGAGGTTATTATGAGGTTGGGGAGGGTTCTTGAGGATCCGAAGAGGGTTGTGAGGAAGGAGGCTGTGGATTGTCGGCATAAGTGGTATTCTATGTAGAGTGTACTATAGATCTGAATAAATAAAATGCGTTGAATTGGGAATCTCATATATGCTAGCGCCTTCATGGGATGGATGGTCTATTTCTTTGCAGCGTACTTTGCGAGCAACCGCTTCTCGACACCTTCCAGGACCCAGTCGTGCTGGACTAACTCCAAGTTCTCCCGTTCCGCTGCAAACATCTTGTCCGGGTCCTGACCTGGTGCCAAAGGCCCAACAGCGGGGACACCCATACCTGGCATACCCATTCCCTGCATCTGTTGGTTGGCAGCTACACAGAATTAGCATCCTTCTTGGACATAAAGGGAGGAGAAGGGCATACAGTTGTTGGCTCCGAGAATGAGCGTGTAGACGAATTGAAGACCGAAGAGATTGAGGAAGTACCACGACAGTGACGAGACCCATCGTACGTCAAGATCAGAGGTCTGCACGCCTGATTGGAGCATCGACTTGAAGCGGACGGTTAATGGGAATGGAAGCTTGACTGTACACAAACATTAGCCGCGAGTTCAAAAGAATTTATGGGCCTGGTTCACGCACTTAAAACGAATCCGGTAAAGAAGAAATTGACCCATCCCATGATGATCGTCTGCGGGATGAAGTTCGCCATATTCCCCTTCATCATGTTAATCATCTGATCCATCCCTCCGGGGTCGGTCAACGGGTTCGCAGCAGGCTTTCCTCGTGCCTCGGGGTCCTTCAAGAACTTTCCCTCCGTATACGCTTGAGTCAAATATGCCCGTCTGGCATTAAACGCGGCAGGAGAAATATGATGCCCATTCTGTCTGATAATCGCGGATTTCTGAAGGGAAAGCTGCTCCCGGATTGCCTTAAGAGGTTGCTTTTTGGGCGCGCTTTGAAGGAGGACGGTGATGTTGTGGCGGAGGATTCCGACGAGGATCATGACGAAGAGAATGGGGAAGAGAACCCAGTCTCGAAGAGCTGTGACGTGAGTTAGCGAGAGGAGGATTGAGGTTCATCATCCAGATATCACCTGGGTCGAGATACAGATCCTGGTCTTCAATGGCCATGATGGATTGATGGTGGTGAGTTGCGCTTCCTCACTGTCGCTGTCCTTTGATGGTGGTGTCCCGCGTGCCTGCATCCAGCTCTCGCCGGATCCCCCGAACACCCGGCATTCATCCCCGACGCATTTACCCCGGCGAGAGATGCAATTGAGTCTCCTGAACTGTCTCTTCCTGCCCGTATTGGTGACGGCTGCTGCTTCGAGCGCGCAGGGGGATGAATGCTATCCGGCGGTGTTTGAGCCTACGCATGAGTTTTGGGCGGTGAAGGCGGATCAGGCCATTCCAGCTGGTAGTTCTCTTTCTCCAGTGCTTTTTCTGGATTGTATGCTAACGGGAGTGTAGGTCTGCATGTCCGACTGAATATGGAGACAGGAGCGCGGGAAGCGAAACTCCTCGCAGATGAGCCCGACGAGAACCTCGCCATGGTCGTAGTAAACCCCGAAGACGGTGCACAAGTCATCAGCGTCGAGGAACCACCAGATCCCGCACAACACCACAAACCAAACGCCCGAATCCCCATAGGAGACTTTGAGGTTTTCGAAGACGCCGTATCCAAGGTCATGTCCCCGAAATCCTCCACCTCAGACCTCACATCCGCCTTCGCCGCTCTAGAAGACCTCGCTCACGAAATGGATTTTGGGATCAAGCTCGTCAAGAAACCTATATTAACACGCCTGGTGGAAATGCTTTCACACGCCTCCCCCCAAATCCGCTCCAACACCGCCCTCATCCTCGGCTCCACCCTCCGAAATAATCCACCCGCCCAATCCCTCGCCGCCTCGACCCTCAACCTCGTTCATGAACTCGTACAGCGATTAAGTGAGGAAGATGTGGGAGAGGTGAAGGCGAGGTTGGTGTATGCGCTCAGTGCTGCGGTGAGTGGGGAAGTAGGGAGGAGGGAGTGGAGGGGGAGTGGAGGAGATAGGGTGTTGAGGAGTGTTTTCAGGGAGAGTGCGGGTGGGAGTGAAGAGAGTGGATTCCTGGGGAAGGTTGCCGTGCTTGTGGAGGATAATCTTGTGCATGAGGCAATCACCGAATCTCCTAGGAATGTGGCGACAGGAAAACAGGAGGGAATACCTGCAGAGTACGAGCCACGAATGCGACAGGAGGAGCGGCTAGGAATCTGGTGCGCCGAATTTCAGCGAGCCCTACTGACCAAATCTCTAACCCCCGACACCCGCCACAAACTCTTCCACGCACTGACCGCCATCAAACGCACCTACCCAAACGTCTGCGAAACCGAGACAGGATTCCTGGAGTGGCTGTCAGAACACTCGGTCCAAGCGGTTGGAGAAGCGGCGGAGGGTGATGAGTTTCTGGGGTTGGTGAGGGAGACAAGGGGGATGTGGGGGAATGGAAAGGCGGGGAGGAAGTTTCATCATGATGCATTATAGATGATCTTTGGATAGAATGCAGTGATTTGAGGCAGCATATAAGACGCTACCGAATATGCTGGGTTTTAACAGATCTAGAAGCTTTCGTACAAGGTCGATAAACGTGTGGTGTGTTTGTGTGACGAGCAGCCAGCTGAGGCCACTCTCGAGCTAGCCAGAGCGGACGGACGCGCGTGGGAATTCACGAACATGGCTCCATATGAACTCAATTATCTGATCAAATAGACGGTATCAGGTAAGTCTAGAGTCGATTGACAGTTTACGGGCAGTTTCACACTTACGTGTATTTAATTCCACGCCTCCACAATGTCCGGCGGAAACTCGGGCCGCCATTTCCCTCGCCAATGCCTGCACCCGGGTGACTTCCTCCAACGCTTCCTCACTCGCATTCGCTCCTCTCAGTACTTGCTCCGATTCAGCGCAGAACCGACCACCGTCAAGTCCTAACGAGTTCACCCTATGCTCATCCTTGACAGCCCGAACTTGCTTTGCAAAGCGACTTCCGTCACCATGTGTCATTCCAACAACCATGTCTGCATCAACCAGAAGGAGCCAAGCAAGCTTCAGCAAGTCTAATTGTTGGATAACATCGACAAGCTGTTCAGGTTCTGACGCCAGGTATGACGCGAGCTTCGCTGCCGCGAAGGTCTGCACGACAGCCACGGGATCAAGATCCGTGCCTCTATCAGAGTTTAGACGAAGTGCTGTATGGATGTAAATGGAATGCCTAAAAGCTGCCAGGAAATCCTGTTCGTTCAAAGCAACATTGAAGGTATGGTAATAGAGCGGGAGTAATGGTGTCCTCCTTGCTGGCCACATATTGGTTACATGCAATTCCCGCAGCGCCCAATAGAGTTGCCATCGATCAGCTGTAAAATAGTCCTGTTAGCTTGCGTAAAGCGAGTTCAACCATTATTTGTCCTCACCTCGCATCTTTCGATCTTCCGAAATCGCTAGGGTTTTCTCTTCCTTTTTCTCAAGCTCAGCCCATGAAAACCTCTGAGCCTTGTTACATGACGGGCACGCTAGCTTCTCGGTTGAATGCTCCGACTTCAATGGTGGTGGGATAAGCTTTCTGCAATTTGCGCACGTGAAGCATTCCCTTGGATCCCTTGCATTTTCCGACTCGTCTCGTGCACATGCTGCACATTCACATGAGAAGAACCACTTTTCCTTCAATTCGCGTCTGCGTATATCCCGCCTCTGCAGGTGATTAACGTAACTGATGGTAATTTCCTCCTTCGGACTAATGGCTCGGACGGAGCGGATAGTCAGGACTTTGTTCTCGAACACAACGGCGGCGTTGGGTGAACATGAATGATTCAGGAGGCACACTAGAGGATCCGCTGTCAACCCGACTTCATCGAAAGAGGCAATGAGTAGGCTCAGGCAATTGCTGATGAACTGCTCTTGAATTTAGCAAGTGACGATGCCGATGGAATGGGAAAACGCACCGTAGAGAATATGGATTCAACCGACGCGATATCCAATTCGTTCTCCTCTGAGTACTCCTTTGCTGCACGACTGAACAGGGTAACCATCTCTTCCTTTGGTCCACCGGCTTCCTTGACCTCATCTCTGTGACTCATAAGGCCCTGGAAGCCGTTCCACACTTCGCCATCACGCGGAAGACGAAGGATACGCATCACCGCACGCACGGCAGTCGGAAGTACCCGAGGGCGTTGGGAGCGAAAAACAGGACATTCAAGCTTATGGTTTGGCCAGTCGGACCTTTGACAGTTCTGTAAGCGCCATCTAGTTAGACAGGTGTTTCCGTCAGACGACTGTGAGCTTACCTTCGAACAATACCGCACAATCTGACATCCAGAACACCTTAGCAGACTTCCGGCAGTCGTTCCACCCAATGGATTTGACGGCAACGCAAAACAACCACTACATGTGTTGTTTAGATGCGCATCGTCAAGCACAGCGATGGCTGGAGTGAGCTTCAAGATGCATTTGCCTGTGAAAAGGCATGTCAGCGAAAGGAACTGTGAATCGGCTTTCCTGTAGATCCACCTTCTTCGATCGCTTCGGCCGAACGTATTCCTCTCCCTTTGCCCTGGTCATTGAAGACCTCTAAAGGGACACATTGAGCAGAGTCGAGAGTCGAGCCCATCAAGGTTTGCCGGTCGTAGTCATTGTATGCTGGTCGGGTGGTGGGGTCAAATTCGTCGAGATGGTGTTCATACGAAGCCGCTGATGGGTACCGTACCGCAAGGGAGTGTGGCCGTGCGCATGAGGCGGACCCAAATTTCGAGATACCGAAGAAGCGCTGTATTCGGATCATTGCAGGCTTTGAAGATGGCAACAGTAGATCAGGTTGTCGAGCCAGGTGAGTGTCGTCTCTGGATCTGTCAAAGACCATGTGTTGATGCCCCTATAGTGTCGCCTGTGAAGAAACCCGCTATCGATCCCTCCGTTGCGGTCGAAAAGAGAATATTCGTCGGTGGACTGACGCCCTCAATCCCCGTATCAGATATCGAATCACGTCTGAAAACGTTCGGTCAAATACTGAAGCCAGTTGAACTCGTCAACAAGAACGATGTGCAGATATTTGCGTACACAACCATTAACATCACCGGCGCACAATGGGGGAAACTACGACAATACCTGAATGGATCAAAGTATAAGGGTGCGACACTACGGATAGAGGAAGCGAAACCGAGTTGGAAGGATGTTAGGGAGAAGGAGGTTGAGAGGGAGAGGGTGAACCCAACGGCGGTCTTCCCGCACCCTAGGAAGAAGCGGAAATATGATTCTGAAGTCGAGTACGGACGAGAGGTGGATAAGATTGACGTGTTAATGACGGATGGAGCGGTGAAGAAGGAATCGACCAAGTGGGTGCGAGGACGGTATGGACGTGCGATTGCGTTGATGCATGTGTATGACCAGAAGAAGAATCAAAGGAAGCTGGTATTTGACCCGAGGAAGCAGAGAGATTTCTTGGTGAAGTTGTGGGGAAATTCAACGACTGGAGATATCACCTGGCAATACGACGAGGAGCGGGATTGCTGGGTCGATTCACATGGGCGGGAAAGGGCAGAGTTGCCGTTAGAGGCCGCACCGAGGGATATTACACAAGCCCGAACAATTGGCGAACGAGCAGGTCATATCGAAGAAGCCCCAGCACCTATTTCAGCACCCGCTCGGGACGCAGAACCTGAACAGCTGCCAGATCGTGTATTAGCCAAACTCGCCGAAGAAGCCTTAAAGAAGGTCGATCGCCCATCGTGGATCGATGAAGACTCCGACGACGAACCCATCCATCACAAAGAACGCGGATTCGAACTCGTAAACACCCACGACCCCAGCCTCGTCGAACATCTCGACGAAGACGAAGCGGCCGCAACAGCACGTATCGCGGCCGAAAAATCGAAGAACTTGGATATTCTGAAAGGTCTCATTGGTGCGGAGCAGGTGGAGGAGGTACAGGAACGGAAGGAGAGGGAGAGGGCAAGGGTTGTTGAGAAGAGTTGGAGTGGGATTGCGAGGTTTGATCCGACGGCTGAGGATGCGGAGCAGTATGAGGCTCACTCAGAGGAAGAGGAGGAGGAGGAGGAGGAGGAGGTGCCGGTGTTGCGGGCTGAGGAGAAGGAGGATGGGGAGGAGGGTGATGCTGTGGCGCGCTTGGCTGGGTCTGCGATGCCCAAGGTGAGCCAGGAGATTGATTCGGCGGTTAATGTTGGAAACTTGAAGACGATGTTCACACCCGGAGAAGCCGATACTGGGTTCTCGCTTTTCGGAGGCGCCAATTTGGATTCGGATATCGACGAAGACGGCGAAGAGGAGGAGGAAGAGACCTACGACGAACCTGCAGCCGAGCCCGTACACGCCTCAGTCGACACCAGCAATTATCGTGTCGCAAACTCCGTCCCACTGTCAAACAAGCGTGGATGGCTCCCCTCAAACCCACACAACCAAAATTACCTCTTCTTCCCGCACTACGGTACGAATCTGGCGAGCCGGTCCGTGTTCCATGATGCTGGAAAGGTATTCTGGCGGACGAAGTCGGAGGAAGAGATTAGAGAGGCGTGGCGAGCGAAGAAGATCGAGTTGACGAGGGACTGGAAGAGTAAACGTCGTGATGCATTGAGGCGGAAGAAGAAGATTGAGGCGAGACGTCGCATGGGTGTAGTGAAATAATCATCTTACAGCATTTACCAAAGGAAAGCAAGGCGTTATTTTATGGTTGTTGGTATTGATATGAGAGTTGCCCACATCCTATAAGAGGACGCAAGGCCTAACGATAATAACAATGGGTCGACGCCGGGGCAGATTATGATATACGCCGATATTGCCCGAACCAGCGGTGCCCGAATTCCCAGTAAACCGATACAAAAGCGCAGAAATCAGAAACAGAAACGCCCAGTAGACTCCCATAAACCCCTTCCGTCCTAACCCGTCCAAATATGAAGCGACTGTGTACGCCATTATCATGTCAATTGGCGTCGCGCCACATAGATGAGTGAGGACAAGCGTTCATTTAGCGGAAGACAGAGTTGATATGTCCGCACGAGCGGCAAGAGCCGAGCATAACGCCTCTGTTGTAGTCAGAGCATCGCTCGCACTTCATCCGACCACCAGTCTTGGAGGGGCGCCGCGTGTGCCTGTCGGGATCGGCGGTCTCTTCAGCGTCGGTGGAACCGGTGTTGGTGGTGGACGAGCGACGCCGGTTATGGTAGATATCGATCTTCGCCAAGAGCTCGTCGCTGTCGTGCTCGGAGAGGGGAGAACGTGAGGGGTCGATGGAGGACATGTAGAGGTTGTCTGGTGTTCTTGGAGAAGTCATTGGTGTGTTGGTGGTGTACGCGGTGGCTGGCCGTAAACGTTCGCTGTTGCCATACCAGTCAGTACGGTGCACAATTGAGGAGGCAACGGCAAAGAAGGACAAACCTGATGTTAGACAGAGAATAGAAATGACAGGTTTGTTTGTTGATAGATGGTTGGGGCGGGGTGTATGCTCCTCTTTATACCGTACAGCATACAGGGCTTATCGGAACGCGCGCAAACGTCAACTGAGTCATTTCCACAAAGGGCGCGCATGCCCAGGTCAAGAGGGCCGTTGCTCCCGAGGAAAGTTGACTCAGTTAGACGAAGGAGATGTTTGCCAGGAGGATGATTACCTTTTTCGTTATATCTTTTGGTATCACGATTTTGTCTACTTCATCTTCTCCTTCACCACAGGCTTCCTCGCTACCTCCCACATCCTCAGCAATGTCCACAGCCAGAATACCACAAATGCCCCAAAGCTCAACGTGACATTTCCAAGCACCCACACATCTGGCCACTTCGCAGGCGGCTCAAAGAACTTCTCTGCTACATGCATTCCCAATATTCCCGCGTAGGTCACGACGTGGACCAACTTCCCAACCCAATTATCCGGGAGACCCCAGAATCCTGCAAGCCAGTTCCACATAAACAGTAGGACGGTATATTGCAGCCCGAGGCCGTCACGGCGGAGGAGAGACCACATGCTGAAGACAGCGACATTGTTGACCCATCCTACCCAAGACTTGCGGTTGTAGTCGTTACCTGATGACGCAAGCAACAATGTTGCAGGCATCAAAGGGAGCAAAACACTCTTCTCATGCACCTGAAACGAAAACAAAAAGAAACCCCATGCAGACGCTGACAGCCCTAACGGCAACAACCTGCGCCGAGGGTAGAGGAAGAGGATCACGCAAGGTGGGAGAATTGCGACGAGTGTTGCCAGGAGGGAGAGACGCTGGAGTTGGGTTGAGGTGAAGAGGGTGCGGAACTTGATGAAGGAGTTTGCGGTACACCAGAAGTTCGCGACTTTATCTTCCCAGAGTCCGCGTGCGAATGGGAAGATGCGGAATAAGGCTTGACCTGTGGTTCCCGTAAGAATGAACGGCGCAAAGAAGATAGCGAACGTGCTGAGAGTTGCGACCCCGAGGATGACGAGACGTTGGAAGTTGAGGCGCGGGAATACGCAGGTGCCGAGGAGGTATGCGAAGATCGCTGGAGCGTAATACAGAGCCATCTGCTTAAAACACAACGCCGCAACAAAGAACACGGAACCGATGACGATCTGATCATTCCACAAAGCGTTCATCGCGACGACGGTGAACCCAAGCATGACGGCATTATACTGAAAGTGCGCATGATCGATCAGGATCAACGCAGGTTGAAGCAGGATCATCAATGCCCACATCCCACGATCAGCAGGAGTGTCTTTCGTATTGTAAATCTTGACGAACGCCCAAACAGCCGGGACGTACACCAAATACTCTGACGCCAATACCGTCGCACGCATGAATACCTTCAAATTGTATTCATCCAATCCTCGGGAGGTGTACAACTCAAACCATGCCGGGTAAATGAGTTTACCGATGAATCCGCACAGCCAAGAATGGTACGCTGTAAGTGGTGGGTAGTCCAAGCCCCACCAATCAAGGTCATGGAAGTACCACTCGCGCATGGGGAGATGGGTGGTGACCTCCATCCAATGTCGTTGAGCCTCGAAGTCTCCGTGCATTGGTGGTGCTTGATACCCTGTAATCCATCAGTCAGTACAAACCCGGGGAGCGTTCTCGACCGATGGCTTACCCGAGTAGGGAGCCAGTCCCACGGCACATCGTATCAGGAATGTGACGAGGAGGATGATTGGGAGGATTAGGTAGTATACCGAGACATTTTGTAGAGGACTAAAAATGTCTTGGAGAGGAGTGCTTCGAGATATCACCGGCGAGGGTTTGCGACTTCTGGGTTTGTGCATTGATGGCATTGTCGTGTCGAGGAGTCCTGATCCGTGCACGTTCGAGCTCGTCGTACGCGTGAGTCCGGGGTATCCGAACTCGGGAAGAGTCAATGGCCACCTCGTTTAACAAAACCAGATTAAAAAGGCATCTTATGTTCTTGTATCAGCTGTAAAAGCACTGTGGTGGTGGTACCCTCGTGCCTACCCTGACCCCCAGGTTCTGGTTGCAGCCGGAAGCGTGTGTGCTCATGTGCCTTAAGTTTCGCCAACAACACTCAAAGACGAGACGCTTCCCCCAACCAACGACTCATGAGGATGGGTCCATCACTAGCCATGGATCTGCCAAATGGTATGCCAGAATCAATATCAGCAAAGAAACGACGGCGAAATGAGAGTTCCTTTTCAGCGTTGTCCAGCAACTTGAAGGAGAACTCGCATGGCCCTTGTTTTTTCAACATTCAGAGTGGCCAAGGAGTAGGGGATAAGATGGAAGAGAAGCTGGAGAATCTGGTACGGATGGAGGAAGATTATACGCAAGGTTAGGTTCATCAACATGCAGCCTATGCGTGCCATACTGACTGTGCGTAATAGTTCATCAACCTTCGTCACCGCTTTCGAAAGCGCCTCTTGCTTTTCCAAAAGCAAAGCGTGTGAGAACATCATTCAGCCCGCAACCAACATTGGAAGAATCAGCCACTACCCCTACTGGCACAAGCACTCCGCCACTACGGGGCACTGTCAACCGGTGTCACACTTGCTTTCGAGCAAATGGTCCTATGCTGAAGGTCGCCGACAGCTGCGCGATCTGTCAGAAGAAGACGTGTGTGATCTGTCTACGGACATGCTCGCAAGGCGAGAGATGTGCCGCTAGAGAAGGAAGCGAGTGCGACGAAGAAGGAGCGAAGATTTGCAGAAATTGCTGCGATGAGAAGGGTGCGGAAGGAGATGTCGTGTGTAAGAGGTGTGAGGAGGTCTGGACATGACGCATTGAGATGGAAGGAAAGTATTGAGCATTGGGCAGTTGTGGAAGGCAAGGCATTGGGATATCATGGGCATCGTTACTGGGCGTTTTCTGTCGTTTTCTACGAGGGAGCGGATCTGGCATTCGCATTCGCATTCACCTGCAACAAGAGCAGGGCAAGCAAGGACAGGAGTTATATCTTTATCATCAAATCCAAATCATACAAGACGTCGTAACCCGTTCGCTTCCTGACCCAGAAACACTTAAGTGTCTACTTTTGGCGATGCCCCTGATATCACCAGGGGCAAAAAGTCGGGTCCAAACAAAACACCGCGAAAAGCAACACCGACTCCATAGCATTTATCCCCAATTCCATATCCATACAATGAGCATCTTCTCCCTCGAAGGTCGTGTCCTCAAGCTCGACTCCCGCGCCGACATCGAGCCCCATATCAAGGACCTCCTCGAGAATGCCGACGTTGAAGAAGTACGTCTCAACGGTAACACCTTCGGAATTGAGGCATCTGAGGCGCTCGCCGAGGCATTGAAAGACAAGAAGAAGTTGAAGGTCGTCCAATTCGCCGATATCTTCACCGGCCGTCTCCGTGAGGAGATTCCACCAGCACTCAGCGCAATGCTCACCGCGCTCCTCACTTGCCCCACCCTCCACACCGTCAACCTTTCCGACAATGCTTTCGGCCCTACTGCGCAGGCTCCTCTTGTTGACTTCTTCTCCAAGCACACCCCTCTTGAGCACCTTTACCTCGCGAACAACGGTATGGGACCCCAGGCTGGTTCCCTCATCGCGAACGCATTGGCCGAGTTGGCTGCAGCCAAGAAAGCTGCGGGTCCTGATACCCCTACTTTGAAGACCATCGTCTGTGGTCGTAACAGATTAGAGAACGGATCCATGGAGTCTTGGGCTAAGTGTTTCGCCGCTCACGGTTCATTCGAGGAGATTCGCATGTATCAGAACGGTATCCGTCCCGAGGGTATCGAGCACGTCTTCACTCAGGGTTTGAGCAAGTGCCCCGGGTTGAAGCACGTCGATTTTCAGGACAACACTTTCACCTTGAAGGGTGCGCAAGCTTTGGCGAAGGTCATCGGAGGCTGGTCCTCCCTGAAAGAGTTGAACTTCAACGACTGTTTGTTGTCGGAGCGTGGTGCCCATGCTTTGGCTAAGGCTTTGAGGGAGAACAAGAACGAGAAGCTGGAGATTTTGAGATTACAGTTCAACGAAATTAAGAACACTGGTGTTAAGGAGTTGTTGACCGCGATTAAGTTGTCGCTGCCAGAACTTGAGAAGTTGGAGTTGAACGGAAACACTCTTTCTGAGGAGGACCCTATCATTGAGGAGATCCAGAACTTCTTTGAGGAGCGAGGAAAGGGTGAGCTCGACGAGTTGGACGAGCTTGAGGAGCCTGATTCAGATGAGAGCGAAGAGGAGGAGGACGAGGAGGAGGAAGAAGATGAGGATGAGGACAAGGAGGATGTCGTCAAGGATGCTGACGAGGAAGAGGAGAAGAATGTTGCTCCTGAGCAGGAAAAGTCAGTGGACGACCTTGCTGATGCTTTGGCTTCGAAGGCTACTGTGTAGAGGAGGATAGATGCCCGGGAGTGTAAGCTACAGATAATATGGTACTATTTTAATTCTGCCTAATACATCGCGTCAAGCAATCTCATAACCGCCTTCGCATTCTTCATCTTACACTATCGTATCCAGGAACTACCCCCAAGACCAAGACCCATGGCCAAAAACCCCTTTAGCAACCGTACGCGTCCTCGCCCAAGAAAAAGTGAATGTCAAGTCCAACCCCCGCTACCCTGCAAAAGCAACCCTCTGTGCATATTATATCCAATCAAACACTGATCTCAACTGTGGTATCCGTTACTCCGCTTTTCTCTCTGAGATGACGCCCCATTCGACTCGTAACTATATTGCGTTTTTGGTGAATTGTTCGTTTGTTCGTAACTCAGAACACTGGTTGATGTTCTCCGAGCAGTGCTTTCTTGCTTCGATGCGAATTCCTGGGCGTAGCCGGTGTCAATACGCTGCGGTCGTGGTCGCTGCATGGAGCCAGACGTTGAAGCACCTGTAGTGCCCGAGGACTCTGTGGCGGATTTTGGTGGCCGTGAGAGTGCCTCTTCGCAGCGGCGCAAGATATCTTTCGTCGTCAATTCGGCACTTCCTGAGAACAACTCTTGGTCGTGCAGAAGCATGAGGATATCCTCTGGCACCAATGAAAACTCCTCGTTATACTCAATCAACGAGTGCACTGCTTCGATCGCCAGGAAACTCTCATCCATGGCAGCGTCCTTGCTGTCGGCGTACAAGATGTTGGGCGTAATGACCGTTGCAAGATTGTGGATGTCCATCTTGCTTCCGGATTCTTCGTCGACGTGAGAAAATGAGGCGACCCAGTTAAGGAAGAAAAAGATGATCTCCATCGTATCGCGATGCGGCTTCGGTAGCAAACAACATGTCAGATGTAATACCCGCCTTCGAACATCTTCATCCTCCAACCGTTGCGAAGTGATGAAAAGCTTGTGCAACTTGTGCGTCAGAAGTGGATCGGGAAGATCACGCAAGAACTTCTTCAGTAACGCTGCAAGTTGCACTGGGCCTTCTTCAATTAGCGCATGCGCAGTGTTCTTATCAATTGCATTAGCCAAGTCCTTCAACCTCCGGATGTTTCCGTTCTTCCTGAAAACACCCTCAACAGACATGTCCATTTGCTTCATTGCCGAGATGGCATCATCCACGAAGCTTGGCACGCGCAGACGATTAGGTCCCGCTCCCAACGCTGATTCTGTCCCATCTCTCTCGACGATCACTTCCAATGGTACTGCGAACACACCCTTCTTGTCCTTCTTTTTCTTCTCCGCATTGCCACCCTTGAACGCTTTCCCGAACTTGCCCCAGAATGTCGCCTTCTTCACCTCGATCAAGTCCAATAGCTCTTCAAGGTTGAAACAATCTTTCACCAATTCCGCCAGGGACAGAACGGCAATGTGACGAACAATGAAGTACTCCAGCGCAGACAGCTCAGAGACATATGTTCTCTGACGCATACCCGCCGCTACATGTGCAGGAGTAGTGTCGGTACTGCTACCCGTCCGGTGACCAGGCTGGACGAGACGAGGCTGGTTCGGCGCATTAGACGGTATCTTGCGATGGGTTTGGTGCTTGAACGCATTAGGTCGCTGTTCTCTTGCCTGCTCCGCTGCAACAAGCCTTGGGATATCATCCAGCGTCAAGGTCTTCTCACCCGCGAACGTCGACGCAGTCAACTGTGGTCCCGACTCCTTATCTTCCACGATGCGGAACTGGCTGTTGCGAGCCCGCGAAGACAACGCATTCAACGAATGCTCCAACCTTGGTGAAGTTGATCCTGACCCCGAAGACTCAGCAGACATGCCTTCAGGTCCATCCAAAATCGTCGATTGCCGTGCCCTACGTGCAGAGTTCGCGAGCTTCTCATCCATGCGACTTGACTTCAGTCGGCGAATGTCGTTCAACGTGCTGACGTAAGACCGCGGCTTTGGTTGCACCTGTTCGCCTGCATAGGACCTTGATCGTGATCCTCGTGTCAACAGCGGCGCACCCGTATCCTGCGTATCGATACCATTCGTACTGTCATATCTTTCCAGGTTCGGATCGTCGGAGGTATGTGGCAGTGCTGGACCCTGCCGCAGCAAAGCATACAGCCTGGACAACGCTACTCTCAGAAGGAAGACGAACTGTGTCAGTTTCGTAATGTGCTGGAACCCTGTTCTTGATTCTGGTACCGTGGCACCACATCCTTGACAAAACACCATCTGCTCATCATCACTCCATAGCGCCTCCTGATATTCTCTCTTGAGATTGTTGCTGCATCGAGAACACGACAGACAGTTCAAGTGCCATCTCTTATCGCCGAATTTGGCACAGTCGTCCTCGATGGTAACACCGCATGCTGTACACAAGTCCGATGCGACATCTGCATATTCTGCCGAGACGGACGACGTCACTGATGGAATGGAATCAGCCGCGACATGCTCTTCCTCATCGCCCTTTAATTGGAGCATCTGCGCCAGAAACATCCGGATAGCATGTGACCCTTGATGGTCTCTCTCCAACTTCAACGCCGCTGTCAACGATATCCGAATCAAGATCTTCAAGTAATGCGCTAATCCCGTCACCAAGCTCAGCAATTCCTGTGTAATCCCCAACTTCCGAACACCGGTTTCCTGCGTCTTCGAGAGCAATGCAAAGAACGCGACGATCTTTTTACAAAGCATCTTTGCTTCACGATGATATGGTAGAGTTTTCCCACTCATGCGAAGGAGGGAAGCCTCAAGTTTGTCGATTGAGGCAAACAAGATCTCGACATGACCAATAAACTTCTCCGCCATGACGACACCCTCGATGTATGCGCCATTCGAGACATGCAACAGCATATCACTGATACATGCCGCAGTGGTCTCCTCGTACGATGACAGAACACTCCAAATGCGATATACCTTGTCCTCCATCATCTGTTCCCGTTGACGAACTTCATCAGGCGTAGCCGTATCGACAATTGCAGATTGTGCTTGCTGATCATGCCGGGACGCCAACTTCACATTCCAGAACTTGTGAATCATGTAACACTCCGGATGCCAGTGCTGATTTAGCCCATTCCTGAAGATCTCGACGAATTGCTTTAGAATTGCTGTTTGACATCCATGACACTTCACCGCAAACTTTGTTGAGTAGTGGAAGTGACAGTAGACTTTGCCGTCGTGTTCGTAGTAGGAGTCTTGTGGGCCGAATACAGTTGGACACATGGAACAGGTAAAGTGTTCGATGTGGTATTTGCGATCGAGTGCAGTGATGTAAGAGCCTCGTAGTGCACCTCCGCATGCCTCGCAAAGGAGGTCTAGTCTTCTGAAGTAGTCGGTTTCGCAAAGGGCGTATTGACCACTGCCATCTGCTGCATCGACAGGGAAAAACTTGGAGGCGACAACGCAATTACAGTCCTGTAAGCGTTTGTTAGACAGCCATTGATGAACTCGAAATTCAAGATGCTCACCTTGCATCGGAAGCAATCCAGGTGAAAGGTTCCTCCCAGCGCACGCACGAACTGTTTGGTCATCGGCTTCCCACAAATCCCACATCCCCTCAAAGAAGCATGCTTATTCTCCTGCACATCATTGATTTGCTGCAGAACACCCTGCGAAAGCCTCCTATTCGGTGACGAATGCAGCGGGAGCCCCTCGAAGGTCGTCGTCGCAGTCGGTGGTGGTGTCGCAGTACTCCTCTGCTCCCCTGCCCCCTCCCTGTCCTCCCGCTCCCCCAAAACCGACGCGTCTTCACTTGGTCTTTCTCTCAAACTCGAATCCTTCATGTTTTCCTCGGCATCACGCGCGCTTCCTTCGTGCGCACGTCCCAGCGATGTTGTTGAAGTACGTCGTCCGGCATTCTCGCGGTGGTCAGGCGGCATGGACACGCCTGGATGGAAGAGACAAGGTGGATGATGAGCAGCGTCAATGCGAAATGGTGAAAGGCGATTCTCTCGATGGTTCAACGGTTCGTAGACGACGCAGGGACCCTTCAAGCTTTCAATTAGAATGTGCTGCTGCTACACGCCGTTCCATATGCACGCCCACAAACACGGAGGAGAGGAGGATACTTTTTGTAAATAGTAATGTGCATATATTCAAAACGTATATTTTTAGATGGTATCTTTGGCAAGCACGCCGTACCTTCTTCGACAATTGTGGACGTCGCGGTGCGGTACACCAGCGACACGTCTGTTCGAACCTCGCGCTCGCGTCGCTACAACGACGGGTCTCGCTGCCTCCTGAAGTACCCCGGTTTGACCTCCTCAACCCAAGAAATTAACGACGAAGAAATGCAGAATAACGCTGGCAAAAGCAAAGTCTGCAAACGCTCTATATGCGACTCATTAGTATACGCAATGGTAAGCATGCATTGCCAAAGGAACACCTATCCCACGGCAGAGGACTATATGCATACCTGTTTGGAGAGACACTCTCAAACGTGGCCTTGTTCGCTGGATTCGCCTGAATTCGTAGAGATGCTGTAGAACGTCATTAGTGGCTAATCATACCAACCGATGAAGCAATCATACCTGTCAAAACAAACTGTCCCACAGTTGATGCGAAGCCCGCCAAGAATGCGTTGAATGGGTAATTGCCCACCAAAACACAGTACACAAACTGCAAAACTCCGACTACCACTAAGAAGGCCATGAAAGCATCAAGGATCTTGAGTTTTTGTGGGGTCTTGGTGGTGTATGAATGCCATAAGGTCTTGTAGATCGCGGCGTCAGCAGGGAGGACCTTGGAAAGGACCGGCTGTGCCGAGTTGGAGGTGGCCGCTGGAGAGCTGGGTGCGTCTGCCTTCGCGGCCTTCTTCGATTGAGCTGCTGTTGCCTTTGCCATTGTGATTGTGATGGGCCTTGATCCGACCTTTGGTGTAGTGTTTGGCGAGACTTCAGTACAGCTCGACGCGGATGACTAGCCCGGCCACCGCTGCGGTCCCCTGCGACCGCCTATCGATTACCCGCAGCTGCCGTGGTAGAGTGCGAGTGGACGTCTTGACATCGACGGCATTGACAGAGCAGACGTATCAACGAGCATACATACCCTATAGCTATACCGTTGTCTGCTTGCCATTGAGCCTTCAGACGACATCACCTCCAGACATTCCGGCCATTGATCCCTGCTCTTCGGAATGTCGGCTCCACATCTTCAGCGACTCACGAGAGGTATGGGACGCTTTTGGCTGTGTATGCTGACTTACTGACAACGATGACCGTACAGAGCTCAACGACATCGTTAAAAATCCCGACCACTCAATTCACGTCGAATATAACGACGAAGACCTGACCACCATAAATGCCCTCCTCATCGGCCCCGCATCTACCGCCTACGGTCTGGGCATGTTCGACTTCCGCATGTCCTTCGGTAAAGATTACCCAACAAATCCCCCGAAAGTCGTCATCACCACCACCAATGGCGGCAGAACTCGGTTTAATCCGAATTTATATGCGACGGGGAAGGTGTGTCTGAGTATCCTGGGTACGTGGAGAGGAGAGCCGGGTGAGCAGTGGAGTTCGGCGCATGGAATATCGAGCGTGTTGTTGTCCATTCATAGTCTGATGGGTGATAATCCGTATCTGAATGAGCCTGGGTTTGAGAATTCAATGAATAATCCGGAGCATAAGAAGCAGGCAGACGCATATAGTTCGTTTCCATCGACATCTTGCCTGATCCATGGCTGACAAGTTTTTTAGACAAGAAGATCAGACACGAAACGATAAGAATTTCTGTGTGTCAACGCCTGGAAGGATACCTGGGCATCGACTCCAAAGGCTTGAAGTTACCGGTTGAAAAAGACGACGACTCAATTCCGGTGCGAAGACCTCATCAACCACACGAGGATATATGCAAGCAGATTTTCCTTATGTATTACCAACTCTATCTGGATGCTATAAAGGAAGCGAGCACGGGGGTGAACAAAGGACAGCTCTTTCTCGTGAGTCGCTTGTGTCATACCTACGCTCTGTGTGCGTAGCTGACGGCTGGGTATTCACAGATCACGCGCTTCGAGAGCACTGGCAATCAGATGGCTGGTACATATGATTACGAGTCGCTTGAACGTCGGCTCATAATTATCCGCAAGTTCCTTGATGAGGAAACCGAATCATGGGCAGATGAGGGTCGAAAACTGAAGGAAGTTTGGGGACCGGTGGCCACGCTGCAGAGACAGTATGAAGAGGTTGTGGCGAAGTTACAGAAGGAAAATAATACGATTACGATGGAGTTGGATGAAGGAAGTCCATTGACGTGGACCATGATTTACTTTGGACGGCCGATGACAAGTAAGGTGCCTGTCATGCTTGTTTCGCAACTGCTTACATTTTGTCACAGACCTTGACGGTGGTATGTGGAAAATCCGCATACAATTCAGCTCTCGTTTCCCAGAAGAAGCACCGCGTATACAATTCAAGACCCCCTTCTTCCATCCCAACGTTACCGAAGACGGTGTTCCCTGGCTTGATATTCGAAGAGCCGATCATGTCGAGGATTATATCAAAGCGATCACCAACCTACTTGAGAGGGATGATCCATGTAGTGACCCTTCGACGTTACTGAATCCGGAGGCGTCAAAGATGTATTGGAATGACAGGAAGGAGTACAATCGCAAGTTGAGGCGCGTCGTGAGTCGTTCGATGGAGTACGAATGAGAGCCACTGCATACATATGGTGACGAAGATTGACCTGAGGAACGGGAACTTTGTTTCATGTCATTGTTTCCACTTGCATACTTATTACCCAGCATACCTAGCTATTGATGCTCTTTCTTACTGCAAAAATTCACAATGCGCCGTAACACCAGAAAAATGATCAATCAGTCGGCCTCTCCTCACAAGTTGGCCAACTTCAATTCAAGCTCAGCCTGCAACTTCGTAACAACATCCATAAAACGAGCCCGCATGATCGGGTTAGGCGCATTCGCCGCATCCCGTCTCTTATTTTCAATCGTCGCCTCCAGTTCCGCAATTTCCTCCCTGAGCAACTTCTGGTGCTGTGCCCTTTCTCTCTCCTCCTCGTCCATGCCGGCGTCGTTGTCGTTCTCGTCACCGGAATCACTCTCGCTCCCGCTATCATCGCTCTGAGCAGCTGTACCCGGCGTACGCGCAGGAACTGCGGTACCACCTGGGGTCTGTGCAGGCGTAGATCCTTCCTCCATGAACTCTCGTTCCAGTTCGTCGGCTAGTGCGTCGGGGTCGTAGTCATCTCCGTCGATGTCCACGTCTTCGTCTTCGTGTCCGTAGCCTGATCCGTTAAGCATGTTGTGTGCGTATGGTGATGCTGCTTCGTAATCTGATAATGCGACACTTGACTCCCTCGCCGCTTGGGCTGCATCCATGATGTCGTATTCCACTTTCATTGCTTCCTGATCTGACTGTAGTAATCTCTCCACCTCGCGCTCCGTCGCTTCAATAGTTCTGTTGCTGACTCGCTTCCTGAATCTTCGCTTACGGACCCATTTTAGGGGTGCTGTTAGACCGTGTGGGAAGACGTAGTCTTGTGGTTTCGACGGAAACGCGAGAACGGTGTTTTCGTCTTCGATACGTTCTCCGACGATGAGCATTTGGCAGATGTCGGCGGTTTTGTATAGGGACTTTTTATCGAGGGTTTTGTGAGATTCGATGATCGTTGGTAGGTCCACGAGTTTTGCTGAGTAGAGGTGACCTCTGATAGACACCACTGCGTTCTTGGGGTCTTTGAACTTGATCCAGAAGTGCGCTCCGTTTCCAATAAGCTTCTCTTCGATTGCCTTGCGCAGATAATCACAGTCCTCTCCCGGACGCATCCTCAAAATGAACTGTTCCTCGATATGCGGATCATCTTCACGGTCCGGATCTTCTGAATCATAGCCCAATCCTGGTTCTCGTTGTCGTTTGACTCTGATACGCGGTACTCCTGGCTTGAGCTTCGTCTTGATCTTGATCTTTGGCGGTGGTCGTGCCGGAGTTGCATCTGGCTTAGGAGCCTTGAGCTTGAGCTTGAGCATTGCGGTTCGTCTCTGGACGCGTTGTAGGATGCTTCGATCCTTCCTGAACAACCTCGGTGAACGTACGGACGAGTGGCGCGGGGTGTGGCTGGTGCATCGCAGGGTGCGTACGAGCCGGTATCGATAACAACCTTCCTCGAACCTTGGGAAGCTGAACGGCAACACGGAGGTAACGCAACGGCAATGGCAAATCCTCTGAACAGTAGGGCTGTCTCCCGTCTAACAATAGGATTCATCTGACCACGGTTATGCAGCTCTGACGATCGAGGAAATGCTGGGGGAGGAGATCATGATGAACCAACAGCTGATAGAAGAATACAAGCGACGACAAATGATGAACAGCTCAACACTAGACCACATGAAAAACAAACTCAAAGGTGAAAACAAACTGTGGCTCAACCTCGACACCAATTTCATCAAGCTACCACGAGACAAGGCGCAAGAAGCAGTGGAGCAAAATCAGAACCACCTGGATGAGGAGATCAACCGACTGCTAGGGATTGTGCGGAAGAATAAAGCGGAGATGGAGGAGATTCAGAAGTCCGGGGAGACGAGTAAGGGATTTCTGTTACGAGAGTTGAAGGAGGCGGAGGATCCTGATAGGGAAGTGGTGCTATGATCATTTCAATATCGAGAACAATCGATAATATCCCGGTTCATCAACCACTTTGCCATACCGCGGATCAAATTCGCCTGTGTGCTCTTGCATGTCGATGTAGCTTTGCAGATTGTTCGTATGCTCGCTTGTGAAGATCGCACGATACGGTGGTGGAGGCTGTTTGTAGCGTGAGGGGTCATCAGGTGACACATGCTGATGTGTTGCAGCTACCGCATGGGTGATCTCTACCTCTCCTTCCTCTGTAGCTATTGGACGATGTCCCTCCGTGTAAGCTGTTACGAACATATGACTTCGATCGCTGGCGAAGTGCTTCAGATACTCTACGGCTGGAATGATTCGGAAGAGCCGATGAAACCGCTCCGGCAACTCGACTTCAGGCGCGAATGTCGCTTCATAATGTGCTTCAAAAAGGGTGGGGAATGGCAAGGTAGTGTCGAAATCGTAAACGTAGGATCCTGACGTCGTTTTGTAGACCAGGAAGACATGGTAGTCCCAGATGACTGGATATCCCGACCGATCCTCATTCAGGCGCATGAACCATACTGGAACTGTCTGCTGTGAGTTTGACAGAAATACGACGTAAATCGAATTGATTTCTGCTGGGTTCTTCTCGGCAATCGTCCGTGCAAGGTTGTATACGTTCTCTTCGCAATAGAAGGGCTAAAGAAACGGTCAGCACAGAACTCCTTATACTTGACCTGAGAACGAGTACAGTGTATATGATGTCTTCTTTTCTGAGGAGCATGTGGTCGTTCGCTGTTGGACGTTTCGTTGGGACGGACGTACTTCAGCGATATACCGGTAGCTGCAGCTGCATGCAACCTTATTCTATGAAGGCGGGAAAGATAGGTTGGATATTATTGCTAACTTCTCAAGTTGATGAAGAACAAAGGAATTTGGGGAGAAAGGTTTAAGGTCGTACGGCTTCCATTCCTGATAGACCTAAGTTGCGGCAAATCACGAGGCAGTGTCTGCGCCAGAATCGCTTTTGATGGTGCCCGGCATGATGCCCTCGAGAAAGGCGTGTGAAGGCCTTTCGTCCTCGGCCAAGTCCCACAAGCTATTTGCAACTTCGGCGAGCTCATCCGGCAGTTTTCCTGCGTCGACGTAGTTCAAGCTCTGTTCAAGTTGAGTTTTCGTTGAAAAGCCAAGAATAACTGCATCTCCATGTTCTGCCGAAAGAGCGCTGTGGTAGCGGATCCAACGCAGGGCAATCTCTACCGTTGACATCTTGTGCTTCTCAGCCGCCCTGTTGAGCACCTTCAGAGCCTGTTACAATAATGTCAGCTACATGCATCAATCCAAAACCATTAGACGATGACCTCAAAGTAGGTACCGTGCGAGAACCACTTCTTATAAATTTGGCGCAACACAACCTGCGACCTTCCGAACTCGTCCTTGTCCATGTCATCCTTACTCTTGAACTTCCCAGACAATAATCCCGCACCGAGAGGGCTAAAGGCATGGAACGCCATACCATTCTCACGAAGAAGAGAAAAGAGGCCGTCGGACTCGGCGGCGCGCCCGAGGGCATTGTAGTTGCCCTGGTACACTGTGGGACGGATGTACTTCTTTTTGTCGCAGATACTGAGGATTTTGCGGACGTCGGCTGTGGAATAGTTGGAGATACCGAATTTCTCGAAGAAGGCGTGCTCGTAGAGGTGGTTGATGGCCTTGAGAGTCTCCTCCAAGGGAGTAGCAGCGTCTGTGCATATCTCAGCACTCCACGTTATCCAATTGCGGGCCAAAGCCTGTACCTGGAGCGTGTAGAAAGTAGACATGTACCTTCTCTGTCTGCAGAGCTTTTAATGACTCTTGCATCCTCGCACAGACGTTCTCGGCATTGAAACCGCCCGGAACTCTTGGGTGAACCTTGGTGTTGACGAGTATGCCTTGTTCCCCAAGATTCATGTGACCGAGTAATTCCTCAGATGCACCCCGGCCCTGGAAGGATTCGTGGTCAGATCCAGCACCCAAGGGCAAAGGACCTCAATCTTACGTAGTTGCGTGCAGTGTCAAGTTCATTATGGCCGTACGATTTGAAGAGATCAATGGCTTCCCGGGCTTCCTCAACGGTTGTCATACTTTCAATGGCTTTCGGTCCCGTATCCTGACCGAAGGCGCCGGTACCGAGGATGATCTTGACGTTGTCGGATGTGTTGGGCATCGTGATTTCAGTTGAGCTTCAACAGAGGTTCTCTTTAAAATCGGGAAGGAGGTGAAGGGTATCTTATAAGGCTCGACCGGACCGATACAATGTCCGTCTCCGACCGCCGCGCAGATCAGTTCGGTACTGCTGTGTGCAAAATTCTTGACGCGGCGCATTTTACCGCCTATCTGCGCGGGGATAGTTTCATGAACCCCCCCATCTTCATAGACAAGGCTTGGGAGGGCGATTTCAGGGTTGAAGTCGATAGATCAGACTCTGAGGAATCGATAGATGTCCTCGAAACGCGTGTAGTACCGTTTCTCATAGAGCTGTGACATTATGAAGGATTTCGGCCTGGGTGCATGATGTTTCATGAATATGCATGAAAACATCGAAAACACTCTCTGGACCCACAAACCTCAAAAACTGTTAAAATCATAGAAACCACAAACAGAACATGTTCATCCAAGCTCCCTCTATCTCATGGAACCCAGAGCTGCAGCCGTAGTGCCTTCCAGGGTCCGTTTCTTTCTTATAACTGAAAACATATTTTCAGCATGAAGTGACTGAGGGAGGCCTTGTGGCCCAAAACCGGTGGCACGACGTGATTGCTAAGGATAGGTATGATCAGTTTGAACCCTTACTCGACCTCCAAGGCCTTTATCTATGTTGTTTGAGGGGTTTTTGTCATATGGAGTTTGCGATTCGCGCGCACATGGGAAAGTTATGTCAAGAATTTTGCACACAGCAGTACAACTGTGCACGTTTTGGTCATTATGCTCGAGACTGTGAGACGCAAAAGCATAACAACACCAACAACAACAGGAGTCAAAACACGACAAGGCAGGCGGGAAAAGGTCAGGGTCAGTAGGGTGGGGTTGCACCTACTGATCAGAAAGAGGTCCCCGTGCTGGCTATGCATGCTGTGAAATTGGAAGAAAAGGATACAGCCAAAGGTGCCATTGGAAATACAGAAATCGATATAGTTACCCAAGCGCCTGGTATTGCGCCGACTATCCCCACAGTTGATCACGTTGAAGCGCCTTGGAGGAATACATCAAGAGATGACTTGATATGGAAAGGAGTGTCCAATTGTCTGGCAGAAACAGGATGTGATATGGCCAGTGACGACAATGGAGCTACCAACAACGATGCCGAGGACAAAATGCCGGATCGCAGAAGAACCCCCGATGTGTTGGGGATTGCAAATCGTAACCAGGTGTGATGATACTCGACACTGGTGCAGAAACTTATATGATATCGCGAAGATACGCTGAAAACCCAGGTATCAAGACTCGCGCGATTCAACCTATGCCAATCAGGCGGGCAACCACAACAGCAGACGATAAGAAGCAGTTTGTCAGTGAAGTCACTGAAGCTGTTGAGTTACAGATTGGGAGCATACGAATACGGAAAGCTTTCTATGTGGCAGATGCAGAACATGATAATATGTTGCTGGGTGCACCCTTCTTCGCCTAATTCAATCCCACTTTCGATTGGGCTCATCAAACAGTGACTTTGTCGGATGGATCAAGGAGTGATATTCTTCCACTGTTTGATGACGAGAGTGACCCAGAAGAAGAACACCCAATGGAGATTGATATGATTGGACGTTCGGGATTCAAGAAGGCAGTTCGGAACTTAACATCTGAAGAAGTTATGGTCATGTATCTGGTGGAAACTCCTTTGACAAAACCCAAACCAAAAGATGGCAGTCCCAACTTCATCATGAGAGATTGGTGATGTTTTCCCTGCAGATCTACCAGTGGGAGAGCCAATGGATCAACATGTGGTTCATCACATCGATGAAGTTCAGGGAGCTACACCACAGTACAGGGGCATATACCGGTTGTCCAAACCAGAATTGGATGAATTATATGCCCAGATACAAGCTCTGCTCAAAAACGGCAAAATACAACCATCTGTGAGTCCTTATGGTGCGCCAGTCCTTTTCGTCAAAAAGAAGGATGGCAAACTCAGGATGTGCATTGACATCAGAGCACTGAACTCTCAGACAATTCGGAATCGTTATGCTCTTCCTCGGATTGATGAAATCACAGATTGGTTTCATGGAGATTGTTGGTTTTCAAAGATCGACCTAAAGTCGGGATATTACCAAATCATGATTCACCACAAAGATCGATTCAAGACTGCATTCAACACACACTATGGACATTATGAATGGATTGTGATGCCATTTGGATTGACAAATGCGCCAGCAACTTTCCAGACCCTCATGAATGACATTTTCAGAGATGTGTTGGATGATTATAAGTTCGTCTTGGTCTACTTGGATTATATCATGACATACTCTCGCTCCAGGGAGGAACATGAGGACACTTGCGCTTTGTGCTCAACAAGTTGAGAGAACACAAGTTGTATGCCAATGCTGACAAGTGCGAGTTCTTCAAGACAGAGGTTGAGTACTTGGGGCATATGATCAGTGCTGAAGGGGTACAACCTACTGAAGCCCTTACAAAGGCTATTATGGAATTTCCACAACCAAAGACGATGAAACAACTAAAGTCCTTTGTTGGTTTGGTGAACTATTACAGGACCTTTTACCTGGACGATGAGATGCAGCATGCCTTTGAGAAGGTCAAGGTTGCACTGTCAACCAGACCTGTTCTCAAGATCCCAGACCCAGAGGAGGACTTTGAGGTTTATGCAGATGCGTCTGAAGATGCAAAAGCGATTGGAGCAGTGTTGATGCAAAAGGGTCAGCCTGTTGCCTATGAGTCCAGGAAGCTCAACGTACATGAGTTGAACTACCCTGTACATGACAAGGAGATGTGTGCTATAATGCATGCTTTTACGAAGTGGCGACATTTCTTGTTGGGAAAACCATTTAAGGTATACACTGATCATCGGTCATTGGTATACTTCAAAACTCAAAAGCACCCGAATCAAAGACAACTAAGGTAGCAAGAGGAAGCAGCAGACTACGACTGTGAGTTCCTCTACAAACCAGGCAAAACCAATGTTGTTGCCGATGCTTTGTCCAGGATTCAGATCGATCAGATACACATCGATCCACAATGTCCGCTATCTACAGAAGAACTGAAGACAAAACTGCGCAAGGACTATCTTTCAAGAGGCGAAGATGCTGTTAAAGGGATCTTCAAAAGTGTGGAGGAAAAGGGCGGCGAAACTGATTGACGGTTGACTGACGACGGTTTGCTCTATTTCCGAACTGATGAGATCAGTCCTTGGAGATTGTGCCTACCAGAAGGCCCATTCAGGAAATCGGTCCTACATGATTGCCATGATGCACCATTTGCTGGGCATCCTGGGATTAACAGGACTTATTCGTTGATCGCACGGGCGTATTATTGGCCTGAGATGGGGAGGGATGTGAGGAGTTATGTGAGATCTTGTGATGCCTGTCAACGGCACAAACACTCCAACACAAAACCAGTTGGGTTGTTACAACCGTTACCCATCCCTCATTCGCCATGGTCGTCAGTTTCGATGGATTTTGTGGGACCAATGCGGAAAACGAAAAAGGGAAATGACTTCTGCATGGTTGTTGTGGACCGATTCACTAAGATGGCTCATTTTATCCCTACAACAATGAATGTTGACGGTATGGGAGCAGCCAACCTCTTCATCAACAATATTGTGCGATTACACGGCTGTCATACGTGTGTGAACATCTCGTTTAGCAGAGTTAGATTAGTTGGCATATGGTTTGATTACTGCGCATGAGTTTGATGAGCTGGTGTAACACCTCGTCTTACTTAGATTGCGTGAGTCATTTAGTTATGGCACGGCACCGGCGTCATAACTCATCATGACGTACACTTGGACGTACACTCGGACGTACATGGAAAACTATATAAGCCAGGCCTTATGCCACCTTAGGATACTCATCCAATACAACCTTCTCTTCGAGTATATCACAGTTTCTGAGATCCTCTCATAGAGACTTACCCCAGCCAGTGGTACGTCTGACATCTGGTAGCATCGGCATTCAGTTACTTCGACATACTCGAACACCTGGTCTTCAGTTACTCTCTCGTTGAGACTACACTTTGACTGAGTACAACATCATGTCAACTTCGACTAGTCAACCATTGGATCCTAGTCGCCCGCCGACCTTGACTGTGGAACAAGCAGCAGAGTTGAATGGTTTGGTGGAGGCTGCGTTGACGCTGGTTGGCACGACGGCAGGGCAGTCTGGTCTGACTCAAGATGAGTTGGCGTTGCGGAGGAGTGAGGCGAGGGATGCGACCATTGCTCAGTATTTGGCACAGCGCGGCTTGCCTGAGAGTACTGATATGTTCGCCCTCAACAACCCTCTTCCAACAGAGGTTACGCTGCCTACGCAATCACCCATGACTCAACAAGTCCCTGGTCAACAACCCTTTGGCGATCAACATACCTTCACCCAACAACCGTCCGTTAGTCAACAAGTACCTCAACAACAGGTACCTTTGCAACAACCTCCCAGTATGTTTGTTCCTCCGATGACAGGTGCGCAGCCCATACCTTGCAACGTCATATTCTTGTTCTAGGATTCTGGATCGCTACTGTCTTGGAAAACGTGTATAAAGATGAGATCTGGTGAGGTTTGTCATTGAAACAGGGGCTGCGTGAACCCTGCGTCGATTATGCGCGTCAGCTATGAACTCCATGGCGCGCGGCGGATACCTCAGCAGCACAACAAAGAAAATACCTCAGATAAGGTCGGATCGAGCTGAGAATTGGTGGCAAGGGATAACAAAGCCCTACGATTACGATTACGAAATCTTTTCAGCGATCCGACGCTTGGATCAACACTATACAACGTTCACGGTCTTTTTTTCAAATTGGACGCTACGGAGTCGGGAAGGGGTGCAATCGATGCGCCTGAGTGAGACAAACCGAATGGTACCACTCCCATTGCCATACGACGTCATACGCTTGAGATATCGTGGGAAAATCGAAACATCGGGAGCGGACATCGTATGATGGGATACACATCCAATCAAACTCTGCTGAGAGTGAGTCGTATGTGAAGACTATCTACGTCTCCAACCTACGTTGATTTTCGCCCTATCTCTTGGAGGGGGAGGGTATATAAGGGGGGGACGAACCACCCTTCTCTGAGATCCTCAGACAGCAGACAGCAGACTACAATACAACAGCAACAACAACCACAACAACAAGTACAACATCGATGGACGACTTGGTGATCTTTTTGGTATCAATGACACTGTGTGGGGAGACTTGGACAACATCTTGTGGGACGATTTCCTTAGGAGCGACAAACCTGAACAATAGACAAGTTTGCGAGTGTGATTGACAATGTGTAACACCTTCCTAAGCTCCTTCTTCCTCCCAAGAAAGCTGTATTGCTCAAACACATCACCTATTACAAGATGAATGGGCACCAGCGCAAATGGAAGAAGCCCAAGAATCGTTGCCCCAAGGGTGATGTGTTTGAGCAATACGGTTTTTTTGGGAGGAAGAAGGAGCTTAGGAAGGTGTTACACATTGACAATCACACTCGCAAACTCGTCCATGGCAGGAGGATCACCTACTATGAGGTGGAATGGGAGAGTGATGAAGGCAAGCCTGATTCGTCGTGGGAGAGTTGCAAAAGGTTGCACAAGTGTGCTGTGGCAAAACACTTGTACAGGATTGGCAACAGGTTTTGAAGAAACTGCCTCCTTTCTTTCTGTTGGTACGAGTTTTTTATTCTAGTTAGTACCGTTTAGAGGGGGGAGAGTGTAGTGTGTCGAACCACACTACGGATTCTACAGGTACGTCGTACCTGGTTTTAATTCTATTGTACCGGCTTCGGTGAGTATCGGCTTCGGTGAGTACCGGCTCCGTTGGGGAACGGCTTCGTTGGGGAACGGCTTCCTAGAAGCCGGTACAGAACTTTACTATATAAAGGGGAGGTTTGGGTAGCTTTTTTTCTTCATTCGAATAACAATCACTTCTTACTACTCCATCCGTTACACCTCCGAAGGTACACGTGCCGGGAGTACAGTACGAGGTCAATCGATTAAATTGCCATAGATATGTTAATATCGTCCACGACTGCCATAACCACCTCCGCCGTAGTTCCCACCGCCGTAGTTACCTCCACCGTATCCGCCCCGCCCTCCTCTGAACCCGCCTCGACCTCCGCCGCGGCCATAGCCTCCTCCGTAGTTGCCTCCGCCCCCGTAACCACCATGACCTCCTCCATTCGACTGCCCATAGTCATCCTGCACTCCCATCGGTGGTCTCCCAATATTCTTCTCCGCCAGCTCCTTCAGTCTTTTCCGCATCTGCGCGTATCCCATATGCATCTTTCCTCCAAAATGATCCGCTAATCGTCTGTCGTTGTCGAGTTTGGATAGATATGCACCGCATACGTCGCACACTTGCAGTTTTTGGTGGCCTGAGGCACCGGAGTTGTCGGATAGTTGTTTGAGTTCTTCTTCTTTCTGGGTTTTGTCGAATTTGAGGTTTTGGACTTTCGAGTATTCTTCGATTGCGCGAGAGACTTCGCCTAGTTCTCCAAGGACTTCGATCTCGGCGAGGGCTGCGGTGATAGAGGCCTCGAGGTCGGTCATGTCGCGTACCAATTGGTTGGTTCTTGCCAGTTCTTCCGGAGTCTTCTCCAATCTCCTCTGTGCCACATCAATTCTTCGATCACATTCATTCACGTATTTGCTCAGATCCCGCTGGTAATCCCACTCGTAGCCGAAATCTCTGTTTTTCCGTGCCTCCTCGTACTCCGCCTTGTGCTTCTCGCTATGCATTCGTGGACACGGGCCCAGATCCATTTTGGTATTCGTAAACATGTCATGTGGACAATCGCCGCAAAGGAAGGAGCGACAGACGCGTGAATCGGTGAACGGAACGCTGGCTGCTGCGTTATTGCTACCGAAGGCATCGGAGCCCATGAGTTGCTACGCGAGCGGTCAGTATGGTACCGTGAAGTGCTCCATGCATTGACCTACCTCCAGCAACTTCCTCTGTTCTGCAGCCATTATGAGATATTTTTCTGGTGTTCAGTGTTTTGGCGGCCGCAAGTCTCGGTGCGGTACGAGCGTGGCTGGTGCTGCATCTTTTCCCTGGTGAGCATGAGTCCCTTCCCCGGATACGTCGGCGGCCGGAGCTTAATTACCGCTCACACAAACACCGAAGAACCCATTCCTCGACCCTTGTTTTCGAGAGCAATGGTTCTATTTCTTGACGGTGCAATAGCGCAATGGACTGTGGCCTTGTCTTTCATTTTCGGTGGCTGCTGCACGAATGTCCTGGCTCTGGAGTCGCTCGTCAAGTATGTGCAGAACATCCTACTCCTCCTCGAACATCTGCTGACTTTCCAGAGGACGTCCTGGTCTAGGGACATTGATAACATTTGCACAATTTGTCTTTGTGTCTGTCACATGCTTACTACTTCGACCCTCGCTTCTTACGGACAGAGCGATACCGCTATCACGATGGATTTTAGCGGTTGCGCTGTTCTTCACAGTGAGTCTGCTGAACAACATGGCGTTCACGTACGTTAGCGTACCTGTGCACGTACTTTTCCGCAGTGGAGGTACGGTGGTTACGATGCTTACAGGATGGCTGTTCGCGGGGAAGAGGTATACGGTTCGGCAGGTTTTGGCAGTTGTTATTCTCTCCGCTGGTGTCGTTGCCTCGACGCTGTCCGATACAAGTTCGTCTTCCAGCAAAACACACCGAACATTGTTGGAGGTGGTTCTCGGAGTGGCTATCCTAGTGACGGCCCAGATCCTGTCTGGTCTTATGGGGTTGCACTTGGAGAAGACTTACCAAATGCACGGATCCCATTGGAGAGAGGGACTGTTCTACACGGTAAATTTTACTACTCCGATGCGATAATCTTTCTTACGAACAGCTATTTAGCACTTTCTCGCTCTTCCGCTCTTTATCCCTTTCGCCTCTCAGATCCGTCAGCAGTTCGCTGATCTCTCAGCGTCTCCACCACTCACCTTTTCCTTCGTACCCCTTCTCAATCACATGGAAGTGACCTCATATCCTGCCATCACGTCCAAACTCCCGACATACACCCTACCGTCAGGGGTGTTTGCACTCTTCGCCAATATCCTCACCCAGTACCTTTGCGTTCGGGGAGTGAATAAGCTCGGTGCCAGTGTTTCGGCATTGACATTGACCATCGTTCTTAGTCTGCGAAAGTTCGTCAGTCTAGCACTCAGCGTCTGGTTGTTTGGGAACGAGGCAACTGCAGAGTTGGTTATAGGAGTTGTCCTGGTATTGGGAGGAGCAGCGTGGTACACTTACGAAAGCAGCAAAGTCGCACAGGTAAAGAAGAAGGCCGAGAAAACGGAATGATTGGGCATCATCTGCATGATATAGCTATAGACGGAGATAGATTAATTCTCATTTTCGAATCTCTCAAGCATCGAACCCACGTCCGACGGACCGCAGCTGCCAGCCATGCACGATGATGCAGTCACCTCAACTTTAATTGTACCCCACCGGAACCCAGAGAACCAACGAACCCTTGACATTGATCTGCTACCTCGAATCACTGTAGCTTTAAATATTACTCGCCAACCGCAACAGCATTCAGAATGGGAAACTTCCTATCGTCGTCGACTCCGCTGCCGGGATCACCAGATCCAGCGTCGAAGAGCAAACTCCAGATCTTGTTGAGAGCGAATCACCGCCAAAACTCCGTTCTTGTCGATGACAACGGCCATAACTACCTACCGCACGTTCGTAACATTCCAGACCTGTCCCTGAGCCTGCAGCAGACTAAATATGTATTACAGCACCTTGGATCGGTTTACCTCCTCGGCGCTCCTCCAGCAAGGCTCTTCCAAGTATATGATGTAGCTATCACAAACACGCAAGAATGGAAGGATCCAGGTCTGCAATCTGTGGAGATTTCTCCTGACTGGTGGAAGGACAACATTGGAGACAAAGTGTAAGATCATTTGCGTCATAAGGGCGTTCTGCTAACCGGAAGGGCAGGTCTGCATACCAGTACTTCCATTTCTTTGGAGACGAGGTTGTGCATTGTGATTACGACTGGAAGGCGGTAGTGAAAGACTATTTATTAAAGGATAATTGTTTCCTGTTGAAGTCTTTGATTGAAGGAGGTAAGATCACGCCCTCCAAAATACCTTCTACGTCCTTGTGCACCTGCTGATCCTGTGTTTCGCAGAATGTCATCCCCTAATCCATCTAGGGGTATTCAGATCACCTTCACTTTTACAGGATGCGGCTTGGCTGACAGCGAGTATAGTATGCTTTCGAACTCGACTCCTTCGAGGTTGCGGTGGAGGCCCTCACCCTGGCCGCTGTCTGCGTAAACTTCATCCAGCCAGTGTTCTCCGTTGAAATGGAGCGATATCAAGAACCAGAAGAGGCATACCTACCAGCCATGGACGTTCTGAAAGCAATTGGTCAGGATCAGAGGTTTAATGGACTGTTTGAGAAACCTGACCAGGAGAATTTGAAGTTGCTGCTGGAGGAGTTCCTTGAGCTCATGCTGGAGCACTATCGAGACTGGGATTGGACGAAGAGTAAGACCTCCCTTAAAATCTTCAGCATATATAGGCTAACTACAGGGCGACAGCTTCTCTGGAAGGACTCTTCGACATTGCAGTTCATTTGTATGCCGGCACGCACTCCAGCACAGACTTTGCTCCCAAGTTCAACCTTTCCATGCTCCAGATGGTTACTGCAGCCCACGCAACACGCATCTGCTCCACAATGCTCCCATCAAACACCCTCCCCCTCTTAATCCGCGAACTATTCTTCGCAATGTGTCTCCATTACATCACTCAGCTTCGTCCTGCTTTCCATGACGATGTCTTTGAGAAATACGATACAGAAGGGAGGGGGTGGGAGGAGGTGTATAAGTCTGCAGTTAATGGAGAGGGAAGCAAGGATGCGCATTTTGTGCAGGTGGTAAGGGCATTGAGGGATGCTGAGCAGGTTTATGGCGCGAAGGGTGGGTTTTATCTGAAGGCGGCGTTGATGACTGTGGATCATGCGAATAAGGAGAATTCGTGTACGGTTTAGCAATTGTGATCAGAGTTGCAGTGACCGTCGCTGGGTGCGCGGAGGTTGCCTCTGGTGGGAAACACGACCGCGATCTGTTAACCAACATGGAATCGACGTGGGAGATTTGTATTGATGATGCGCAAGACTGGGTCCGTTTCACTGTGCGCTTGGAGACTCGTGGGAAAATATGATTCATCACACTCAAGATGCATTGATGTTCATAAATGCGATAATTTTGTCCGTCCTCTCGTCTCAATGCACCTGATTAACGTCCCCAGCGCATCTCCGCTCCAGCAAACTTATGCAATGCCTTCAAGAACACCGTATACGACACACCCTCATTATCCTCCAAATGGAAGATCTCAGTGAGCCTGATTTGCCACGGTGGGAAGCCCTGGAGGAAAACCCGAGGTGTGAAGAGGATCAGAAGGTCGGGCTCGCCCATAACGGACGCTGTATGTCGCACGTTAGCATGATATAGTGGGTTTCGGCAAAGGAAGGAACGAACCTTTCATCTCCTGGTCAATCAAGTCGACACTGACATCTTCGCTGTTGAACTTTCCTCCCTGCGCCAAATCACTCAAAGCGCGTGTAAAGTCAACGATGCTTTCCCGGCCGTCATCCTGTGCGACGAAGTTGATTTCGAGATCGACTTCCTCCTCGTCATGAACAGCATCGCCATTCGGTGGTAGAGAGGGTGCATTAGGGGAATGAGGCGAAGTGATCCGGAAGGTTGGTCGAGTTGAACCAAAGTAGGTGTGTAGGCGCTCAGAGACAGCGCGATGGGCCGGGGTTTCATAGTTCTTCAGCATTCCTGATACTCCATGTAAGCGAAGTTGGCGAAGCAATTTATAATTCACATACCGGTCTTCTGGTAAACAGTCAACGTGGCAACACCAACGCTCGCGCACCAACAGCTCAGATCCGCAACCTCGTCAATCAACTTCTCCACGCCACCCTCCTTTTTTCCTTTCGACTCAAGGATTACTGCCACATGATCAGGTAACTTTTTGAGTAATGCAACATCTTTTCTGATGTTTGCTGGTGTCCGGTGGTGGTAATTGAGAATGGAGGCAATGCGAAGCCGGGTGATGTTGTAGGTCGAGCGGACGGAAGTGTAGAAGGCGTATATGGTGTGAATGATGGTAAGGATCAGGCCATAGACTGTCCTGAAGATGAGATCGGCCATTGCGAACACCGCGCCGTGCAACTGGGGCTCGCGGATTACTGCGCACGTCTCGGCGGGGAGCACGTGCACCCCGCGTCATGGACACCGCACGTAAACACCAGCTGGACAGTGAAGGGGCAGCATTCAGTCGAGGAGGATGGACGGTTACGATTTGGATCCAGAGACAAAGGAGCTGCTGACAATCGATAACCTAAGGGGAAAGTTCACGTCAAAAGAGTTCTTGGAGAGACTATGCCATAACAACATCGAAGCAACCAAGCAGAATCATGGAGTTTTCGACCCGGTTCCTTACATTCGGACATTTGAAGCTGCTCTTGACCGTTTGAAGTTGATCAAGGAGGATGTTACAAATCGAGAAGATGATTTACGACGGGATATGCAACAAACGGAGCGCGTTCATGCCAAAAAGACACGACAATTGAATACGAATTTCGAAAATGTAATATCATCTTTTCAGGGTCTGGAGTTGCGGATAAGTGAGGTAGGAACGACAGCGATCAGGATTGGAGAGCAATTGGAGCAACTGGACAAACAGCAGAAGAGAGCGATTGAGGCACGGCTATTGATCGAATGCTATACCGAATTCAGCCGACCTGAAGGCACATCACCACAACTAGAAAACCTGATGAACTCCGGTAACCCAGCCGATATTCTTCGAGTTGCTGTCATCACTCGCAGACTTACGTCCGTTTCGAAAGACATCGACCTGCCAAATGCCGCCAAGACACGTGCCGCTATTGAAGCATACATTGAGCAGTTTGAACGACGCATCTTGAAGCACTTCGACCGCGCATACAGGGAGAATAAACTGGATGAAATGGCCGATGCTGCGAAGGTCTTAACGGAATTCAATGGAGGAGCAAGTGTGGTACAAGCCTTCGTCAACCAACATGAATTCTTCATCATGCGCGAAAGGCTTGAGGGAGGAGATGTTCTCGGTAACGACGCAATATGGCAACGTCTGCCAGACCCAGATGCCGAGAACGTCAAGACGGAACCGAGCTTGTTGAGGTTGTATGATGAGGTTCGCATGACCGTCGAGCAGGAGATACAGACTATTCGGACGGTGTTCCCGGTTCCGGAAAACGTGATCCAAGTGTTCCTACAGCGTGTTTTTGCACAGTCGATTCAACAACGATTAGAGGAGCTCATGGACTTTGCGGAGCGGAATTCGACGTTGGCATATCTTCGCTGCCTTCAATCAAGCAGAACAGCAACAATCTCGCTCGTTGACGACATCAAGGAATTCGACACATCCTCCGCATCGCTTTCCGTAGTAGACCACTCTGCATCTGCAGTTTCCCTTGTTCTCGATCAAAACCTTGAAGACCTCTTCGTGCCATACTTGGAAGGCAACAGGTACATCGAAAGAGAAAAGAAGAGCTTGGAAGAACTGTTTGCCAGTTTCCTCTGGAAGTTCAACCAGTGGCATACGGCGCGCAAGCAGACGAAGAACCCGACGATGTTTGATCGTGTCGTCAACCAGATTTCATCTGCTGCGTCTTCGGTAAGACAGACGGAGATGGAGCCCCCTGAGCGAAGTGCGACTCCAAGTGGCGATGGACGTGGAGCGTCCTTACGTCGTCTTGCTGGTACGCTGCAGCGAAGCCACAGTTCAAAGAGCCTCCATCAACGCGACAGTTCGGTCGATGGGGCTCATCAAGGTTTAGGAATGGAGCCGACAGAGGCAGATGGACTACTCTCCATCGATGCAGCAAAGCGGATGATAAAATGGCATGCAGAGTCCATTGGTCGAACAGTGGAGTTAAGTTCAAGTTTGGAAACGGCCAAGGATGCAAGAACACTACTGAGTGTGTTGATGGAATACGTCGGCAAGGCTTACGTGGAAACAGCCTTGGATGCGGCTTTGAGTGAAGCGAATGCGCAGGACACACGCTCTGAGCCAAGGCTCCAGTACTTACAGACGATTCGTATCGCGACGTCGATTTTGCAGCTTTTGCGTTCGTACATCGATACGGCGCTCATTCCGCTCGCTGCTTCGTCATTCACACTTCGCAGAGAGATGGCGAACTATACCAACAACAATATCGCGCTTTTGGAGAACAAGATCAACAACTTGGTCCAGAAGACGATCGATATCATCTTGGCTTGGGTCAATGCTCTTCTCGCACGGCAAAAGAAGACAGATTTCCGGCCTAAGGAAGACGAAGCCAGTATCTCGACCCTACAGACTGCGCCGTGTTTGGCCGTCGTTGACTTCTTGTCCAAAGTTCACAAGCAAGCAACGAAAGCTTTGGACGGCGAAAACTTTCATCAGTTCCTGTTGCAAACGGGACTGAGCTTCCAAGCAGCACTTCTCGATCATTTCAAGAAGTTTCAGGTCACAGCCACTGGTGGCATCAGTTTGACGAAAGATCTTACGCTATATGAGGAGGCAGTTGGGGCATGGCGAGTGCAGGAACTTCGCGACGGTAACGAGTTCTTGCATGAATTGGGCAACATCTTCATCGTTCGTCCGGAGATCCTCCGTTCGCTGCTCAGGGAGGGCACACTTGCTCGAATCAAGCCGCACCTCCTGTTGCCATACCTACAATGCCGTGCAGATTTCAAGACTGCGAACATTGATAGGATGGTGACGGGCGCTGAGGAGAAAAAAGATGAGGGTATAGGGTTTAGAAAGGGCATGGAGAGGATGTCGGCGTATGCGTATTATTAGATATGATTCCGCTGGGATGTAGTTCTTTTTGGATATCGGCGTTCTGTTTGCAACTTCCAGTTCTACTCGACTGGATGAATGCTCAACTCCTGAAAGTACTCTATCACCCCTCCGTCCTCGTACTTTAAGGAAAATCACCACACCACTTCCACTCCGCACAATCCGTGTTAAGAAAACCAATAAAGAACATCACAAAACCTTCCTGTGTTCGGGCTTGTGCGATGTTTCGAAGTCGACGTGAACATAGGCTCGCTCCACATCAGGAAGCAACTCCAACTTCTCCTGCAATGACTCGGCAACATCATGACTCTCACGCAATGAGACTGCTGGGTCCATGACAATATCAACCTCGACGACAAGCTTGGGTCCAGCGTGGTAAGCACGGCAAGTATCGACCTGAAGGACCGAGGGGTCGTGCGTCATGGCGTTGTACGTGACGAGCTGGAGGAATTGGGGATCGGCGGAGATGCCGATGAGAAGCTGCATCTCGTGATATGCAGTGTACATCCACAACCCCAGCACGAGAACGGAGATAATAATGGCGCCGGTCGGGTCGAGCCACCAAACGATCTTCGAACCAGCGATGGAGGTGAAGAGACCAAAGCCGTTGACGAAGAGGTCATTGCGGTGGTCTTCCCAAAGAATTCGAACCTGCGAGTACTGTCTGAATCCGAAACAGTACAAGAAGAGAGTGAACTTAGTCGCAAACGCAATGGCAACAGCGATAATGGAAGGGACGTGAAGATCTTCGGTTGCGCCATCGCCACCTTCAACGAGAGCACGGATTGACTCAACAATGATGACGAGAGAGACGGCGGACATGATGAAGCAGAAGGTCACATTACCCACTGTCTCCATACGTGCAGTGCCTGAAGGCCATTTTGAGTTTGAGGCCTTGCTTGCAGTTCGGTGAGCGAGGAGGAGAGTCAGATTACTGAGGGGATCGAAGATAGCATCAGCCATGGTGGCGATAAGCGATAGAGAACCGGAAGCAGCACCAGCATACACCTGGAGGATTGCCAGAATGATGTTGGCGATGAAGGAACCACGAATAGCAATCTGAACCTGTGAGACAAAGAGTCATAAGCATTCACCCACGGTCACGACGGCATGGATCCGACTACCTTGAGCAAATCATTATCCATTTCAGTGTCCGCATCTTTTCTATGTTCCTCGATTGGTTTCAACAGCGCATGGATGTTCTCGTTTTGTTGCTTGTAGAACTTCTTTACGGCTGCAGAGAGCTTACTCTGATCGCCACGCTGCTGTTCACGTCCAGTAATGCAGCTTCTGGATGATTTAAACCGCGTCTCCAGTTGCTCGTCCGAAATAAGCCTATCCTGCAACAGCAAAGGGTCTTTCAATCGTTTGCCAATTGCTCCAAGCTCGATATCGCTCTTCATAACACCTTCAATAGGGCTCATGGTACCCGATCCGCCAGGTGTACCGTGGTGGTGAACGACACGCGGACGGAGGTTATGCTTGTCAAGCTCGTCCAGAAGGTTGGCGGATGCCAAATTGATAGCATCTGTCGTAATCATTTTGCAAGTGCTTGTCCCCTTACGAGTGTGTTGGTGGGTACTTACAGTTGAGGACTGAGCTGGATTTCTTGTCGGCAGCGGTGCTGGCTGCCTCCGGATCCGCTTGAAACCTGCAGCATGAAACAACCTGATTATTAGACGGCTCACGTTGGATATATAGACAACTGGATGATTGAAAAATTACGAATCGTTTTGTGAATTACCCGCTATAGTACATCTTCCATCGTTTATCCTTCATTAACTTACTGCTTGCCGGAGACAATCTCTGTAGACGCTGTTAGCCATGCTGTTCATTCGGGATATTTATAACCAGATGTAAACTTACTCTCAACCTCAGCAACGCTCTGAGCCAACAACTGCTGCTGGAACTTGGGGTTACCGAGCTCCTTCTGGATCTTAGCAATGATGCTGTCCGCCAACTGCCTCTGCTCACGCTGACGAACGGAAGTCTCGTAACGAACCCAAGAGTCAAGAACGGACTTGGCCTCGGAAGCGAAAGCAACCCTCTGCTCGAGCTCGAAAGCCTTAGCCTCCAACTGAGCGGTCTCCTTGGAAACAGCGAAGAGACCCTTGGTGGACTCAACGACGTCCTTCATGTTGCCGACGGACTCGATGCGCTCACGGACGGCGTTGACGTGCTCCTCGCGGGCAGCAACGAGAACGCTCTTGATGCGGTTGATCTTCTCCTGGGCCCACTCAGAGTAAGCGGGGCCACCGAGCTTAGCGATCATAGCAATGGATCCGAGGAAGGAGATGGCGACAACAGTCTCCTCGTTGACGACGTAGAACTCGTTGGAGACGAGGAGGGCGGAGACAGCGGTAGCGGCAGTCAAAATACCGGTCTTGCTGAGGATGGAGTTTCCGGGGAGGGCATCGATAATGGCAGCAGCCTGCTTGGAGGGCTCAGGGCGAGCGGGGGTAGAGTTGTGACGGACAGCAGTGGCAGCGACGCGAGCGACCGCGGGGCGAGCGAGCATGCCTATCCAATGTTAGCAAAAAGAGCATATACTGACACAGGAATATCTTACCTGGAAGGCGCTGAGTGGTGAGTCGGAGAGCCATCCTGTAACCACGCACAATCAGCTTCCGCCCATAAATCGAGACATAAAGATCAAGATCCGCATAATTGAACGTCACACACACCGTACCGAACGTCCAGCAGTCCTGATCCTCTTGCAATCGTACCTTTTCTTTTGGGTATGTTGAGATCACTTTTGCTGCAGCTGGCGATGATGTGCAGCCTCACCTCCGGTTGCCCCGACCTACGAGTGTTTGCCTCAGGGTACTAAATCACGGGACCTCAATATTTTGGAGAGGCAATCCCGAAAAGTCCTCGAAATATTCGCACGACTTTTGCTATATCTACGGAATAAGAAAATGCCTGGGGTAATCGGAAAGCGCAAGAGGGTTGCCGATACTGTGGGAGCTGTGGAAAAGCCGAAGAAAACGGTTGGGTACATCAAGGGAGAGATCGCGACGTTGGAGCAGGAGATCAACGAGTCGGCAAAGAACTACAACCACTTCGCAGCGCTTCTGAATTACTGTGGATCAAAGAATGGAGACATTGTTCACGCTGCGACTGCTGCGCTTTACAGGCTTTTCGCTACGTTCTTGAAGGAGGGTAAACTCGTTAAGCCAGCAGAGAACGACAAATCACCGGCCGCCACTGTTGCTCTCTGGCTTCGCGGAAAGTATGTCGATTACTCCAAGAAGTTGTGCACTCTGCTGGATCACCCTGAGGCGGGAGTTCAGCTCACTGCCCTGACGCTCTTGTTGCGTTTGTTGAAAGATGAGAGTGTCCAGTTGTCGGAGTCGCAAGGGAGCGCACATTTCGCCAACGACCATTATATGAGGACAGTGGAGGCAGTGCTTTACAGTTCTAGCTTGAGCGATGAAGTGCGGGATGTCTTTGTTACGAAGCACTGGAATGTGCATGACGATCTGAGATTCTACTTTATGAAGAATGCAACAAAGTTGGCGGAGGATGCAATCGCAATCAAGGATGAGGAGCCAGAGCGTGTCGCCACTTTCACTGCCAATCTCCACAACATCTTGTCTGCATTAAGAACGATGCCTACGGACGAGTCAGAAATCAATGAATTCTGGACAAACGGGCCTAAGGCATCAAAGAAAAAGACACCTCAACTTCTGGACCTTAGCGCGCACAAGAAGACCTTCCAAGAGTGTTGGCTGGCAGCTCTTCGTCTTCCTCTCACGATGGATCTGTACAAGAATGTGCTCTTGATCATGCACAAGCGTATCGTTGTCCACATGCCCAAGCCTCAGTTGCTTATGGACTTCTTGACAGACTCGTACAACGCCGGTGGACCCATCGCTCTTCTTGCATTAAACGGATTGTTCCAATTGATGCAAAGCCACAACCTCGACTACCCTAACTTCTTTAAGCAGCTTTACAATCTCTTTGACCGCAACCTCATGCATGTTCGGTACCGGTCAAGATTCGTGCGTTTGGTCGACCTCTTCTTGTCGTCTACTCACTTGCCTGCTGGTATTGCGGCATCGTTTATCAAGAGGATGTCACGTCTTTCGTTGACTGCTCCGCCTGCGGCCATCGTCATCATCATTCCCTTTACCTACAACCTTCTCAAGCGTCATCCAACATGCATGACGCTCATCCACAAGATGGGAGAAATCACTACTGGGGCGGAGGATCCATTCGACCCTGAGGAGCCTGAGCCGCTTAACAGCAGAGCTTTGGAATCTTCGCTTTGGGAGTTGGCGACCCTTCAGAATCACTACCACCCTAATGTGGCCACGCTCGCGAAGATCTTGCAGGAGCAGTTTACGAAGCCGTCCTACAATCTTGAGGACTTCCTCGATCACAACTACTCGACCATGTTGGATGCTGAACTGACCAGACATATGAAGAAAGTGCCGGCTATCGAGTTTGAGGCACCTAAGTCTGTTTTCTGCATGCCGAAGGCGAAGGATGGGGAGGAGGCTGCAGTTGTGGAGGTCGGTCCCGTGTTAACCAACTGGGAGTTCTGAGAGGGTTTGCATGGTCAGGATCTCATTGGCGTTATGGTTCTTTGGTGCGACTGGTTTTTAGCATTTTGTGGAAAATAGAATCTACATTAAGGTTTCTTTAATTTGTTAATTGCCATGACAAGCGGGCGTTCACGGTCTGCAGCTGGCATACATCCCAGGGTGAACGGCTCGAAAATCCTCCAGACCAACAACAATCAGCGAACCGGCAATCAACCGGCCTTCCTCTGTTCATACCCCTCGTCGAGCTCGACGACAGCTTCGGCGTTTGAAGGGCTTTACTCGGTCCATCCCATCCCAGCGCACGACACTTTCTTTGGCAGCTACTTCGGATTCTCACTACTTTCCGGATAAGCAATTTTCAATACAGCCTTGGTAATTATCTTTCATCTTACATCAGTATACATCAAAATGCTTGACGACCTTATTCCACTTGTCAACAAACTTCAGGACATTGTGTTCAACACGATTGGTTCGGACACTATCGACCTCCCGCAGATTGTGGTAGTTGGAAGTCAGTCCAGCGGAAAGAGCTCTGTGTTGGAGAACATTGTTGGTCGCGACTTCCTTCCAAGGGGCTCCGGAATTGTCACTCGGCGTCCATTGATCCTCCAGCTCATCAACACATGTCCTCCAACTGCCTCGGATGACATTCCTCCCCCGCACAGCGCAGCGGCTGTTCATGAGGAACCCGAGTGGGCAGAATTCTTGCATTTGCCTGGAAGGCGTTATAATGACTTCGCGGAGGTTCGTCGGGAAATTGAGACTGAGACGTCGCGGATTGCAGGTTTGAACAAGGGAATCAACAGACTACCGATCAACTTGAAGATCTACTCGCCTCACGTTCTCAACTTGACTCTGGTAGACTTGCCAGGTTTGACCAAGATTCCTATTGGTGATCAACCTACGGACATCGAGAAGCAAGTCAGGAATTTGATCGTTGAGTACATCGCCAAGCCAAACAGTATTATCTTAGCGGTCACGCCCGCGAACATCGACCTTGTTAACTCCGAAGGGTTGAAACTTGCTCGTCAAGTCGACCCGTCTGGCAAGCGTACCATTGGTGTTTTGACTAAGCTCGACTTGATGGATCAGGGGACGAATGCTCTCGAAATTCTGTCTGGTCGGGTATACCCCTTGAAGCTTGGATTCATTGGAGTAGTCAACCGCAGCCAGCATGACATCCAGGCAAACAAGAGCTTGCCGGATGCGTTGAGGAGCGAGGAGGATTTCTTTCGTCATCACCCTGCGTACAGAAACATCGCACATCGTTGCGGCACTCAGTACTTGGCAAAGAGCCTGAACCAAATCCTTATGGCGCACATTCGAGAGCGCTTGCCAGACATCAAGGCGAGACTTAACACCTTGATGGGTCAAACTCAGCAGGAACTGGCGGCATACGGCGACCATGGCGTGGGAGCCGTCGCGGGAACAACCCAACCCAAGGGCTTGCGCATCCTGCAGCTCATGACCCGCTTCTCCAACAACTTCATCGCATCAATCGATGGTACACTGTCGGAAATCTCGACGAAGGAGTTGTGTGGTGGTGCTCGAATCTACTACATCTTCAACAGTGTCTTTGGCAATGCCTTGGATATTATCGACCCGACGACCAATTTGACCGTCCACGATATCAGAACAGCTATTCGCAATTCTACCGGCCCAAGACCATCACTTTTCGTGCCAGAATTGGCGTTCGACCTCCTCGTCAGACCCCAGATTCGCTTGCTGGAGCCGCCAAGTCAGAGGTGTGTGGAGCTTGTCTATGAGGAGTTGATGAAGATCTGTCACAGCTGTGGCGACAGCGAGTTGACTCGCTACCCTCGCCTGCAAGGCAAGCTGATCGAGGTTATTTCGGAGCTCCTCAGAGAACGCCTCGGTCCTACGTCGAACTACGTTGAAAGCTTGATCTCAATTCAACGAGCATACATCAACACAAACCACCCCAAGTTTTTAGGTGGTGCTGGAGCTGTCTCCAAGATGATTGACGGCAAGGCTGAGAAGAAGCGTAAGGACCAAACGACAAAGGTCAAGGCTGGTGTCGCTACCAACGGCACTGCCACTCCGGAGCCGGAGCACCCTATTCCTGGCGGCCGCACGTTGTCATATCCTCGTGACACTGGCGCCGTGAACCAGGACCTTCCTAATGGCGCCGTTCCCTCTCTCAACGGTCCCATGGCAGGCAGTGCAACTTCTACCCTTCACACTTCACCGAACGCTAGGGACTCATTCTTGAATCATTTCTTCGGAAACGATGGAACCTCTGTTACGGGTAAGGCCTTGCCCGAACCTAACTTCACCGGTTCCTTCAGGAGGCCTGATGTCTCCAACTTGTCTCTGGATGACTCTGCAAGCATCATTTATGATGAGCCTGCCCTTACTGAGAGGGAGCAGATGGAAACTGAACTCATCCGTAATCTGATCACGTCCTACTTCAATATCGTCCGGGAGATCATCCAGGATCAAGTACCAAAGGCTGTCATGCACCTTCTTGTTAACTTCACGAAGGAATCTGTCAGCAACAGGCTGGTGTCGGAGCTGTATAAGGAGGACTTGTTCGACGATCTCTTGCACGAAGATGAGTCGCTTGCACAGGAACGGAAGAAGTGCGAGCATATATTGCAGGTTTACAAGGATGCCAGTGCGGTCATCTCGGGGCTCTGAAAAGCATAGTTCAACTGGGTATAATAGGCTGCAAACGGCGTGTATGAATTTGAGGTTACGTACTTCTCTTACTCCTTAGGGGCTTTATCGGACAATTAGAATTGTCTCTATCCTCATCGCCTGTGCGGATTTATCAAATTAACCGGCGGAAATCATAAAGGTGCAAATCATATTCGACTGGTATGTGTTTCATAGAAGGCAAAAGTATTACGGGTATTAATATATTCCGCAATATACACCGATTGCAATCACTGCTTATCGTTCTGGCAATAAAAGAAGTTCGCTCCAACAGGCTCCAATTCACCCTTCTTCGCCCATTCCCTGACACCCTCCCACTGTTTCCTCTCCTTCGGTAACTCAGGCACCTTCCCCGAGGCAGGCTCACGCAACAAGATAAAGCAGTATCTGTGGAACCCGGTCTTCTCTGGGGGCGCGGGACCTTCGTAAGGCTTGAGCGTTTTGAATCCGGAGAAGTCGATAGGACCGAGCTCGCCTGATTCGGCGGCTTTGGCGGCAAAGGATTCGATGTTACCAAATTTTACACCGGAAACGCCCCAGTGGATGTATTGTGCCCACTTAGGGTCTTCCCGGGAGGGGGCATCGGGATCAGTCTATAATTACGGTAATTAGTCGCAATTCACGCGGTAAGTGGCGGAGAAGCGAACATACCAAGATCAGCGAGTAAGTAGCATCATCCTCTCCCTCAGGGATGATCCTCAGGTCAGGCTGTTTCTGAGTTTCGTCGACTGAAAGCTTGTTGCCCAAAGTAACATCCTTGTTGCCGTAAGTGACGTTGACCATGGCGGTGGCATCGAAGGGGTCGAGAACTGTCAGGCGGTTGAGCGTTAGTAATTGTTCAACCGCTGTTCATCATAGTACTACTGACCATCAGGAATAACGCCGGCCTTCTTCAAAGACTCGATAATTGAGGTGTTGATGGTAACCTATTTGCAACGCCATCAACCCACGCCCTTAGAACTGACGACGATCACGACGAACCAATGGCATTCTCTGAGTTCTGTTGATAGGAATGTGATGATAATTAATTGAAGGTCGAACACAGCGAAGAATTCGGAGCATCTGTATGTTGGTGTTGTCCTTCGTAACATTGGACGGAACGTTGTGGTTATCTAACCGCGCTTTGCAGCTTGGCCCATGACGTATTTCATCTCCAACCGCAACAGCACCAGCAACTGCCAGCACGTCTTCCATCTATCAATTGATCTTTATAGCTGCATCTGTAGCTGTAGCTATTCAAGCCGTTCAAACAATCGTACACACGCAGAGTACGTCCACAATGTCACCGCTGCACTCGGCCCAGACTTCACAATACTCGCCAACCATCCCTTGTATAGCCCTCTCATTCCCTCCGTCGCCAATATCTGCTTCCCACACTGCCACATTCCAGAGTATTCGGGTATATTTCGATATAGGTAATTTCCTCTCATCGGTCCTTGCACTTGTAGTCGTTTCCGTACGACATCGAGTGGGAATACTCCTGATTTTGATACTACTCCGGCAATTGTGCCTGCCGCTGCATCATCCCAGCCATTTGGAAGGCCGGCACGGTGCAATGATGCTTTGAACGCCTCGTACGTTCCGAACATGAGTCCCATATAGGGGAATATCTGTATTACCGCTGCCGTTGAACCGCGATAAAAGCCCCTGATCCCCTCATGATCATGTATATGCCGTAGTGAATGCCATAGACCCTGGTATACTTTACTTTGTCCCGTCACTGCGAAGCGTGTGCGTAGCAGATCGAGAGGGTAGGTGGTTATTGTTGCAAGACTTCCTGCTATTCCGCCAGAGATGAACGTTTGTGCTGTTTTTGGGAGGTAATTTGACGTGTTTTCGGACATGTATGCTGTTGTTTCGCGATATGTAAGAAATTGCACCGCACCATATGTAAGGTAAAGCATTTCGGCGGGGATGTTGCCCTTCCATAGTCCGGAAATGCCTTCCTCTCGCAGTATCGTTCTGAGTGCATGCGTGATCCCTCGATATGACGGGCCTGCTTCGGATGCGACACCAGTAGCGGCATGTGTTTGTAGTTGAAGACGGATCTTGACTACGTCGAGGGGTGCAATGACGAAACGCGAAGTCAATCCTGCCACACCGCCGGCAACTGTAGCTTGGACGCCTGAGGGTCTCTTCGCTTCTGCTTCTTCTACTGCTGTCGCAGTCGAGTTCGACTTGGAATCGTTGTCCATTGCGATGTTGTCGAGGAGTAACTTGGCGCTTTGAGTTTAAGGTTACTTCTACTTGGGCGTATAACGCTCGGCCCCTTCGGGTGATGCAGGCACTCGAAAGAGAAGGGAAAATATCCCTTGAATAATGCGATAGATATATGGTATTGACGATGACGAAAAGTAGCTATGCTGATAGCAAGCAGGGGCGCAGTGCGTAACCCTTCCTTGCGTGATACTCTAAACAACGATATGAATGAAGGCTCGCTCCCAAATAACGCCCATGAACCATGATTCTCCGTGAATAACGTCCCTTTGCCAATTCAGTCCTTCCTCAACTTCTTCAATCGCTTCTGCTTCGCCCTCTCTGCCTCCCTCCTCTCTTCTTCCTCGTCCTCAAGTCTGGCCAATCTCGCAGCCTTGCTCTCCTCGCGCCAGACATCAACACCAGTAGCCTCCATATCTTCATCATCACTCATGACATCCATAGCCGCATACTTGCGCTTGTCTTTGCCCATAATCTTCCAGATCTCATTTCGGATATCAGCTTCTTCCTCCTCTTCATCCTCATCGGCAATGAAGTCGTCCATGTCGTCGTCTTCCTCTTCAAATGGGTCATGACGGCGTGGAGCCCCTGCTGCTCGTGCACGATTGTATGCAGAGGCGTTGGAGCTTGATGTCTTCTTGGGTGGTGTTGCTCCTCCGCCATTCTTCTGCTTGATAAAATCTAATACTGAAACCGATGGACCAGGAGCTGGCTTCGGTTTCTTCTGCTCGGGCTCTGGCGCGGCCTTTATTGTGGCTGTTTTGGGCTTCTGGTTTCCGAGCCTTGAACCGCTAGATGTTACAGGCTTCGCTTCGGCGACAGTGGATCTGCTTGCCATATTTCCTGGTCTCGAAACAGGACCTCCGGCTTGAAGCTTAGTTCTTGCCAGATCATTCTGAATCTCTTCGATAGTCCTACGATCCCGAGGTGCACCACCTCCTAATGCAGTCATCTGTGTAGTCACATACTTGCCGCCCTTTCTGACAACAGCTGACATGGAGCTTGGTGCACTCATGCCATTCCGAGATGGAGGATTACTTCCAAGCCTGGATGACGCCATGGACTGCGCAGAAGGTGTTGTACGCGAGCTCGCGGTACTAGGAGCTCCCTGATTCATGTTCCCCAAACGCGATGTGCGAACACGGGACGGCGAACCTGCATGTTCACGAAGCTTAGGAGATGCTTTCAACGCTTCTGGATCAACCTTCGCTGCTTGCTTCATGAGAGCTGAGAAAGACGTAGACTTAGGCTTTTGCGGAACAGCGGCCACTGGTGCTTGTCCTTTAGAGGCAGAGGTCGATGAAGCTGCCGACCGTGCAGCGGACGCCGTCTGACCTTTTCCACCAGATTTTGCTGCAACTCCTAATAGCTCATCCGTCTGACGCTGTCTTTCTGCCCGCGCTTGTGCGTAACTGAGCTTGTTCTTCTCCACTTCTCGCCTCTTTGCCTCCTGCTTCTCATGTTCGAGCTTCCGTTGTCGAATAAACTCCGCCTGTTTCCGTTCTCGCTCTTGTTGCTGCTTCTCAGCAAGGTCACGACGCCGCTTCTCCTCAGCCTCCTGCTGTTTCAGACGTTCGATTTCGTGTTTCTGTTGATCGGCATTTGATGACGCCAGAGCCAGGAGTTTCTTGAACTTGTGAGGACAGATCAGCAGGCATTCGCAAAGGAAGCCAATTGAAGCAGCATACCTCACGATTAGACATAATACAAGGTCTGATGTATGAGACCTGCCGATCTCGTCGGACTTTATTACGGAGGGGATTGGTGTTGCTGTCTTGCTGAACTCTTACAATGGGCGGCCTTTTGGTAGACTTATACGTCGTCGCAGCACGTGATCTTAAGCATACGGAAGCCCACCCCAAACCCAAAGAAGAAATTTACGTATGAGGAAGCCTTGAACGATAGGATGGATGATAAGACGAATCACTTTCGCTCTATATCATATGCTATTTTGGAGTATACAAAGCAATAGAGGGAGAAACGGTTGGAATTGTCATTTGAGCATGGAACACAAGCACAAGTGAAGGACAAGCTCTTTGAGATGGAAATGTATTTGGAATCAGGAATCTCAGTCAAGAAAGAAAGTTCCAAAATACATCATCACCGACAATCGTGACAGCCATCCAGCCAGCAACTTCCAACGTAAACCCAGCAGATAAACGTAGCGATACGCTTACTTGAGGGGAATGAAACGGGAAGAGTGGGTGGCACCGATACCGGGACGACCGTGACGGACGGGCTTGTAAGTGATGGAGAACTCACCAAGGTAGTGACCAACCATCTCGGGCTTGATCTCAACCTGGTTGAAGACCTTACCGTTGTAGATACCGACAACGGAGCCGATCATCTCGGGGACAATGATCATGTCACGGAGGTGGGTCTTGACGGTAGCGGGCTTCTCGCTACCGGGGGCCTCCTGCTTAGCCTTACGGAGCTTCTTGATCAAACCCATAGGCTTGCGCTTAAGACCGCGCTGGAACCTTCTGCGGGCACGAGCGTGAACGAGGTCGATCAAGTTCTCGGAAGAGAGGTCGAGAAGCTGCTCGAGCTCAATACCGCGGTAAGAGAACTAGAAGACATGTTAGGCGATGCGCAGAGTACTTGAAATAGAACTGAATTACCTTGCGGAAGGAACGGGCCTTCTTCTTGGCCTCGGCAGCGAGCTGGGCATCGTGATCTTCGTGGTCGGACTACATAAAACATGAACGTGTCAACGTGGTTCATCCGAGTGGGCATCCACGGTTTTTCATGCGTACCATCTTGACTGGGTGATTGTCGGTGCTGAGGAGATCCTACTGCTGGCTGATCGGAGACGACGGGGGGGGGGGGGGTATATTTTTGCTGGAGGAGGAGGGGGAGCAAATTGGGAGCGCCGTAGGGTTTGCAGGCCCCCATTCGTGGCGCGTGCGCGGCTGCTGCGACAAAATCTTGCTCTCCGCGCCGGAGCCAGCAGAAGTTCCCCAAGAGACGAAACCGAGTCCCTCCGCTGTGAGTTAAACTGATTCTGTTCTTCTCTCATCAAAAGTGAGTCCTAAGTCGTTCTCTTCGCTCTTCGCATCGTAGGGATCGTTCTTGCCGGGCCAGTTCTAACGTGTGTCCTTTCAGATGAAGTACCTCGCCGCTTACCTCCTCCTTACCATCGGTGGAAACGCCTCCCCCTCCGCTGAGGACATCAAGTCTGTTCTCTCCGCCGTCGGCATTGAGGCCGATGAGGAGCGTCTCTCTTCCCTCTTGAAGGAGCTCGAGGGTAAGGACATCAACGAGCTTATCGCTGAGGGTTCCTCCAAGCTCTCCTCCGTTCCTTCCGGTGGTGCTTCCGCTGCCGCCTCTGGTGGTGCCGCTGCTGCTGCTTCGTATGTTCCCCTCCTACGTCCGTCAATGGACTTTATACTAACGTTCTGTGCAGCTCTGACGCCCCTGCCGCTGAGGAGAAGGCTGAGGAGAAGGAGGAGTCCGACGACGACATGGGTTTCGGCCTCTTCGACTAAGCGTTTGATTGAGTATGGTTCATGTACCTCTATATATCCCTTGAAAAGGTCTTGCAATAATACTGCTGTCGACGCTCTGACATCTGTTCATTTCACGTGTCCCTTTATCGTAAATCTGCGTGTATTCATGTTCTACTACAAATGTAGCGGGAACGATAAACCTCGTGTGTGAATGAAGATATTGGCTAGTACAATTGCGCATCTTTATGACATTTCTCTAGATCTCCTAACGACGAACGCTAGGATCACGCTCAATTACTTTGCTAACTAGAAATACGGAACAATAAAACCAATACTCCATGAACCTAATCCCTCCTAATCCGCCCGGTTACCCTTTTCTGACCTTATAGTATGCCCGCGCTGCCAGCTGCTTCGATTTTGGGACCTCCATTCATGCTGCTGGAAGTCGTGGATGTGATGGGTGGTAATCTTGTGTGTCCATCCAGGGATGGCAACCTTATCGAGGGCGGGCTTCCTCCGGGCTCGTTCTTGAGCTCTGGCAGTTTTGCCAAACCGGTATCCAGTGTTGGTGCTGCGGTGTCCTTCTGGTCCATCGCCGGGACAGAGGGTTTATCTGCCAACGCCGCGATAGGCGGAAGCTTGTTCTGTACCGACGACGACATTTCAGAATCCACCGCACTTGACACTGATCCGTTCGGCCCACTTCCCGTCGCTGTCGACTGTTGCTTCAGTGGAGGCGACAGAGCCTGCGGTAAAGAATTCTGCGGAGCTGGGTGCCCCTGTTGATGTTGCTGCCTCACCGGCGACTGAGGACCACCGGCACCCATCTGTGACTGAGGAGTCTGCTGCAAGCCCAGCGACGACGCATACTGATGTTGCGACATGGGTCGAGACAGCATCGGCGCGTAATGGGCGCTCATGGGACTCGCGTACTGGTGGTGTACTGCAGCAGCTTGCGGCACGATGTGCTGCATCTGATGCATCTGTGGATAGTTCTGCTGCTGAGGCTGATACGTATTGATCGACGCTTGCATGTATGGATCGTGCGTCCTGGGGTATCCCGAATAGTGCGTTTGATAAACGGCGGGTGCAGGAGTGGCTCGAATAGCATCAAGATCGGACATAGCTTCCTCATTCGTTGCACCTGACACGTCGGGTGCAGCGGGGAATCCAATGTACTTCTTCAGCCCCGTGAGAATCATCACCTCGAGGTCATACGCGCGACGCTGCTTGAGCTGCGTTGATCGTCGGTCCGGAACTTGGTATCCAAACTCGGGTACTGGCATGTCAAGGACACGACGCTCGCGATGGACCTGGAACCATTTAGCGCTGATTTCAGTAATCATTGACTGGCGCAGCTTGGCTTTCTCCTGAATGAACTGCATTCGGGTATGGTACTCCATCGCATCGTGTTCATTGCGGATGTTCTGGATACAGAAACGTTTGGTGGCCTCCGCAAGCTTGAGTCTTTTAGTCCGGTTATCAGCAATGAGCTCCATCTGCAAGACGAGCTCCGGGTGAGTGCCGTCGTTGACCATTTCAATGTCTTTGTCCAGATCGCCGAGGGTTTCCTTGAAGAGCCTAAATATACATCGGTCAGATCTCACAATTCCAGCAATATCAATCAAATAAACATACTGGTCACGTAGCTTCGCAAACTTTGTTTCCAATTCTGTCAAGAGGTCTCTGGCTTCCCCTCTCGTCTGCGCGCGCTCGTCGTCGGCTGGTTCGGTGATGTCAGCGCGTGAAATTGCAGAAATCGACAAGAGATATACTCACCCTCTTCCTCAACAGCCGCTGCGTCATCCTCCTCGGGTAGACTTTCAACGGGTTCCTTGGTATACTCTTCCTTTTGCTTCTTCCTAGGGGTCTCCTGTCTCAACTCTTCTTCATCTTCCTCCTCATCCTCCTTGTCCATGTCCATGTCCAGGTCCAGATCCGGTTCCGGGCTCGGCGTGCGCGAAAGCAACCCACCAACAGACGGTTGATCTCCGCCAATCAAGCTTCTCTTTCTCTTACGCCCCATAGCAGACGGTGTCGGTGAATCCATATGAAGCCTCTTGCCGGTCATTTGCATAGCAGCGGGACCAGCGATGGGCGCAACGGGCGCAGGCGACGCTACCTGACCAGCTGCTGCCAACATAGACAATGGATTGGCGGCTTGGTTGGTATCATCTGTGTCCTCTTGTTCCTCTGCTTCCTCGACGCTATCGACTGGTTCATCAGGCGCATCACCATCCGCCCTTTCCGTTTCGGCCTCAGAATCAAGCTCGCTAAGGCTTGACTCATCGTCTTCCTCTTCATCTTTAACCGATTCGCCGAGAGGAGGGTATACTTCGCGTAACGACGACTGACCAGCACTGGCGAAGGCCAGCTCGGCCAGCGCAGAAGCGCCCTCTTGGTAATTGGAGTGTGACGGAACCGATGTTGAGCGTCCTTTGTCGTTATTAGAGTTTGATTGTTCAGTATTTGCGTCGTAAGAGTCGTCCATGAGGTTATCCGTCGGTTGGTCGTCGTGCTGTCGGGGTTGCGCACCGGCGAAAGCGGAGATCAGCGACTCGGCAGCTAGACAGAACGTGTTAGCTCGTAACAAAAAGAAGTGAAGGTTTGGGTTCATACCTTCGTACGTCGCAGCTTCCGCAGCAGTAGAGCTGCCGACGTTCGCTGAATCGCGGCTTCGGGCATCCGCAGAAGGTTTAGAAGGAGGAGAGAAGTCCATTGTTTGTTCTTCCCTGGGCACTTGCGATCTCTGGCGGACGCTGCTCTGCGCTGCTCTGCTCTGCTCTGCTGGTGCACGGGGCCCTTTCGCCGGGGGGGCCGCCTGCGCTAGTCAGGACACGCCGGCCAGGGATGGGCTCATTGTACAGCGTTTTTGTTTTGTTCTTTCTTTGGACAGTTCCCCGGTCATATCGGTCGGTACTCATGTCAGACAGACCCGTCGGGGATTGGCCGGTTCTCCACGGCTCTCACTGGGCGGCGGCACTTGAAGGCTCTGCAGCAGACCCTGCGCGGGCCGATAACTTTTTTTATCGACGACCAAAGCTTACCGGTTCAACTCCTCTTCAATGGCCAAATCAAAGTCTGGAACCAAGGATACCGGTGCTGCGGCTAAGGAGCGGGCCTCCTTGACCACCGTGATCGGCGGAAACCCCGCCAAGGCCGACAATGCTCTCTCCGCCTTGTTCGCTCAGTCGACCGCGACGGCTGGTCCGATCGCTGCTCCTGCTCGTTCAGTTACTATTATTGAGCGTCCTGCCATTCCAGACTTGGCCCCCATTTCTGATGATCCTATGGCCGTGTTCAGAGATCCTAAACCCGAGGGAGGCAAGAAGAAGCGCAAGAGGAAGGCTGCTGAGGCCGCCAAGGAGGAAGTTCAGCTTGAGGACAAGTACATGCAGAAGGTGTTTGCCGATAACGTGAAGGAGGTATCGAAGAAGCAGAAGGTTGAGGACAAGAAGACTGAGGAAAATGTTGAAGAGGAGGTCACGAAAGAGGACGTTTCTGCTGAGGAAGACTCGGATGATTCTGATCAGGAGAAGGAGGATGGTGAGGAGAATTTCGTGCCACCCGTGCACGAGGCGGTCGCAAAACCCAAGGGTGAGGTCGAGAAGGCCGCCAGAACCGTCTTTGTCGGTAATCTCCCGGTCAAGACCATCAGCTCGAAACCCGACTACAAAATCCTTAAGGGCAAGTTCGCTGAATGCGGTAAGATCGAGTCCGTTCGTTTCCGCTCTGTCGCATTCTCAGAGATGTTGCCTCGCAAGGTTGCTTTCGTCCAGGGTAAGCTCCACCCTGAACGTGATACCGTCAACGCATACATCGTCTTCAAAGAGGAGAAGGCGGTACGTGAGGCTTTGAAGCTTAACGGCCAGGTCCTTCTTGACCACCATATCCGTGTTGACTCCGTTGCTCACCCTGCACCCCATGATGCCAAGCGCGCTGTCTTTGTCGGTAACCTAGCATTCGACGCGCAAGAAGAGATGCTTTGGAAGCACTTTGCCAAGTCTGGAGAGATCGAGTACGTCCGCATTGTCCGTGACCAGAAGACCAATATTGGAAAGGGTTTCGCCATCGTCCAGTTCATGGAGAGGGATCATGTCGACAAGGCGCTCTTGCTGAACGACAAGAAGACTGAGGGCAAGGGTGCTCGCAAGCTCCGTGTCTGCCGCGCCAAGAACCTGTCTCGCGTCGGAAACAAGAAGGCAGCTGCGCAGACCAAGCCGTATGAGCAGCGTCGTCCTAAGAATGCATCTGGATACGTTGAGAAAAAGGACGAGAAGCAGAAGTCTGCGGAGGGCCGTGCGCAGAAGATCCTTGGTAAGGCTGCGGCTGCTCAGGTCAAGAAGGGCAAGACCGCGATTGTCTTCGAGGGTGAGCGTGCAAAGAGAAATGACAAGACGAACAACAAGAAGAAGCCCAGAATCAGGAGCAGGACTACAGAGTGGAAGAACAAGAAGCCTGCGGCTGACAGGCCCGAGAAGAAGACTTCTAGCAAGAAATAAGGTCGATGTCGCAGAGATTCTTCGGTGTTTAGGTTTGAGCATTGATATCATTATTGACACATTGGTTTGGCGGTCAGTTATCGGGAATAGCATCTTCACAGGCATAAGACATCGTCTTCTTCATTACCGCCGTCCAAACATTGGGCACTACCTCAACAGCATCCTTCGCGAGCGTAGGAGACAGGAGTATTAGAGACGATTCAATTGGCGAAAGAGCTGCCAAGTGATCGGAAGAAAGAATTATAACCGTATGAAACACCCTGTAAAGAAAAAGGAATAAGGAAATATGAGAAGAGAATGGATCCGTCAGTGTATCCCCGTCTAGAACATCACCATCGCCATCGCTCCCATAACAGCAAGGAAACCAACACACAACTTGGTCTCGGAAGAAGCAATGGGAAGGCCAGTGGCTACGCCAGTTCCATTGGAAGAAGTAGTGAAGTTACCAGTTCCGACGGCTGCGAAGATTGGTTAGCATTTATCCCGAAGAAAGGTAAAGTGACTTACCGCTGCTGGTAGGCTTGGTGCTCGTCGAGGAGTTGGAGCGGGACCACATAGTGGACGAGGCAATAGTGCTGTTAACGGCGACGGGAGCAGTAATGGTCGACATGGCCATGGTAGTGGAGGGCGAGGTAGCGTTGACAGACGCAGCCGCAACGGTGGTGGTCACGGAGGAGGCGGGAGCGGCGGAGGAAGACGCAGCCGAAGCCGAAACCGCTGCGGACGAAGAGACTGAACCGGAAACGATAGAAAACAGGTGAGAGTAGTTGGTAGACTCATCCGTGTCATCGGTAATCTGAACAGCGTAGTCGTCGCCGGAAGTCAAGGTGTCGCGAACGGCCCAGGTGTAAGAGCCATTATTGTTGAGACCAGACGCGATGGTGCCGATGGTGTCGAAGTTATTGGGGTCACCCTTCCTCAAAGTCAAAGTGATCGAACTGGTGGTGGTCGGAGACCAGCGGATAAGGAAGTCCTGACCAGCGACAATCCCGGAACCAGCGTTGGGAGCGAGGATGGCGTTCTCCTGAGCGAGGACGGTCTTGGCGAGAAGGGCAGCAGCGGCTGCGAAGAGAGCGGAGCACTGGAACAACATTGTTGAAAGTAGGTTGGTAGGTAGATAAGCGTAGGTAATGTGATGGGGTTGTAGAGAACGGTCACTTTAAGTAACTATAGGTAGTGGGTGAGGAGGTCAGAAGGGAGGGCAGCGAGCAGAAGACTTTATAGGCGAATTCAGGAGACAGAAAAGGAGGCAGAAAAGGAGGAGTGGTTGTTTCGATGGTCATGGCACGACGTGGTGTAGAGTAACGCTGGGGCACGCTAGGCTTACGCTTAAGGAGAACCCGTGAGAATTTGGTTCAATCAATTTATACAAGAACTTGATTTGTTTGATATAGGGTATAATGGTATATATCTCCGCTCATGAAGCGTACAAACAACGACCTTCAGTTGACATTCTCCACATGAGAACTCATGCCCTTGAAATCTTCATCCATCTCGTACTCCTCACCAGTCTTCTTGCCAATCTCCATAGAATTCTGCTGTTCCAAACGGTGCAACTCGTACTCTGCATCGAAATCCTTGCTGACAGAGTCCTGCACGACGCGCCAGATAGAGGGCCTCTTTCCATCGCGATCGGCAAAGAGGAGGTCAACGGCTTCCAGGGGTCGGTTAGCTGTCTCCGGGAAGGTAAAGTAGACGACGACAATGGCTAAGAAGTTGAAAGCAGCAAAGACGATGTAGGACTTGTAAGTGATGTTGGTGATCATTGGCGGCGTGATCTCGACGACGACGAATGTGAAAAGCCATTGACTGACGACTGCAATGGCACCTCCACGAAGACGAAGCTTGAGTGGTAAGATTTCACTAGGGTAAATCTGGCCGACTGTTAGTAATAAAATAAGGCGAAACGTAAACATGAGCGTACCCAGAGAGTACTCTGCCAACCGAGAGTGAAAAATGTCTGGTAGATGTACAAGACAACGACCGCAGCGTAACCCAATCCTTTACCACCGATCCCAATGAACACGGCGGAAAGTGCCATGCATACACCCATGCCGAAGGAGCCGAGCATAAACAACTTCCTGCGACCGGCCCGGTCAATCACGAACCAGGGAATGATCGAAGAGAGAAAGTAGAAAATCTGCTGTCTACGAAAGCATGTTAGAGGCGGTCACAAGAAGTAAAGGAGACACGTACCCTCCTGAAACCATAAGTGCTTGGTTCCTGTCAAATCCCACGGAATGCTGGAAGATGTACGGACCGAGGGAGCTCATGACATTCACTCCACTCAACTGCTGGAAGAAGTTGGCGTTGAAGCCAGTCATGACACGGGTGAAGCCGCTGATACCACCATCGCGGAAGATATCCATCCAAGAACTGACATGGTGAGACTCGATCATGATGGCAGTCTGGATGTCGCGGAACTCGCTTTCCACAATTTCCGAGTCCAATGCACCACCGCGCAGAGCGGCCAGTGACTTTCTGGCCTCCACTTCGCGTCCCTTTTGCATCAGCCAGCGAGGACTTTCGGGGAGGAACATGCAGAGTGACATAACAAGGACGCAGAAGATACACTGTAGGGCCACCGGAAACCTCCACTGAATGGAGCCGTCAATCTTTGCCATTCCGTAGTCAACCCAGTTGGCGATGATAAGACCCATGATCAAGTTTGACAATTGCATGGCCATCATCCGTCCTCGTTTCTTGGCTGAAGCACTCTCAGTGAGCCAAATCGGAATGGCAGTTGTCATGTGCCCCATTCCTACTCCTCCAATGATTCTTCCAACCAGAAACTGGGCCATGGAGAATGACGAAGCTTGCAGAACGGCACCGACGAGGACCCAAATACCACCGGCCACGATCATCATGCGGCGACCGAGGTGATCACCGATGAAGAAGGAGAGGACGGCTCCGAGTAAACAGCCGATGTCATATGAGGAAACCATGAATCCAAGGAGAGCTGCGTCGGGGTTGCCGAAGGTTTCGAGAAAGAGAGGCGACGTTGTGACACCACCCTGTTAAAAGCACGATGTCAGTCGGTGTTGCGAACGACGACTGGATCAAAACGCACCATGAAACCAAGATCATATCCAAAAAGGAGAAACCCGATGGAACAGCAGAATGTAACAAGGTAAACGAGGGATTGGCCTTTGAGGCCGCAGAAAGTGGGATCAGGAGACATGGTTGTCGAATCGATTTCCTTGAAAAGACCGACATCATTGCTGATTCCTAGCTTATAACGGGTCCATTGACCTCCGATGGCTACGCGTGCCTACGTGGCGAATGCGGAGAAGAACGCTTCATTTATAACACCTCGGAGGACAGTGCCCCGAGGATGATCAGGGCCTTCGGTTGACAGCTGCTGGAGATCAATTAAGGTTGTCGGAATTGACGGGGGGTAGATGCATCCGATTTCCACGGCACGAGCAATCCCCTCCCCCCTCCCCCGCAACGACCGGCTTGAACGCGCATGGATTGCCAACGTTACATTCCAACCCTATGATCATCGCTGACTCAATCGCATTCATCACTTTGCAATCACCAGCTCTGACTGATGAAGCAATCACTGCCCTAACGGAACAGTTCAATGATCTCGCGCACAATTCGGACATCCACACAATCGTCCTCACTTCCGCTCATCCAAAGTTCTTTTGTACTGGACTGTACTTGGGTAGCAGTGGTTCCGTCGCAACGGGTGCTGCCGTCGAGAAGAGGTGCGATTACTTCTGTTGAGGCGGCGGATGGGGGACTGACTCATTCGCCAGGTTCGCTCAGCTGAAGGGCCTCTTTGACTCTGTCGATCAGTGCCCCAAAACTACTGTCGCTCTAATCAATGGGGCATGCTTCGGTGGAGGTGTGGGCTTGGCTTTCTCTTGTGATATTCGAATCGCCGTCAAGCAAGCGACCTTCACTCTTAGCGAAGTGAAGCTGGGATTAGTACCCGCGACGATCTCCAAGTGAGTTTCCCTCAACGAAGCGGAATCCGCAAGGCTGACTTGGAATTAGGTGCGTAGTACGCGAATGGGGTCCTGCTCTATCTAGAGAAGCAATGATCACGGCACGACCTGTCCGTGCCGCCGAACTTCATGAGCGTGGTATCATTCATGCTATCGTTGATGACCTTAAAGCTGGACAGCAGGAGGTGAACAAATACCTCAATTTTCTTCGTGGCGGCGCACCAAGAGCCCAGAGTCAAGTCAAGGAATTGGTGCGGACAATCGCTGAGGATACTGCAGAGACTTACCAAACAAAGATAAAGGAGATCTACATTGACATGATGGGTCCTAGTGAAGAAGCTAAGCTCGGCTTGGACGCTTTCAGGAAAGCAACCAAAGCGAAAGACAAGAAGCCAGTCGATTGGGTCGCATTGCTTAGAAAGAATCGTACGAAGCCAAAGCTCTGAAATATATATCTGAAGAAATGTGCACAAGTTCCCCTCACATGCAGCTCACATCCTGCTCACTCCTCTGAATCCCTCTGCGCCCACAATGCCAGTCTCTGCTACCACCTCGAGACACATACCAAGCACATCCCTCGTGTCACTGCACAGTATGTTAGTCATGTTTGAAGTGACATTCACTGTAAGCGTACCGTGGATCGATGATGCCGTCGTCGAGGAGATGTGCTGAAGTGTGATAAGCACTCGACTCCTGCTCCACCTTCGCCCGGAGCTCTGCAGTTCGCTTCGCTCTTTCCTCCTCGCTGATCTTGCTGTGCTTGGCGTAAGTCTTAACTAATAAAAAATACGCGATAAAGCCTACCTCAATGAAGAGCGAGAAATCTGTTCCATGACACCAGCGAGTTGATCTGGACCCATCACGGAGACACGAGAATTTGGCCATGCAAAAAGGAACCGAGGATCATAGCTTCTCCCACACATCTGACCCAGCTCGCATTAGTTAACCTGTCCAACATGGAAAGGGATGTCCTGCATACAGCGTAGTTTCCTGCGCGATTCCGAGTCAGCCTAAAGGTCGCACGGGCAGCACACATTTATAGGACTAACCTGCTCCATAGCTGGCCCCGCAGATAACTCCAATGTGCGGGACCTTGCTGACAGCGACAGCAGAAACGAACTGAGCTCCATCCTTGATAAGACCACCCCGCTCGGTTGATTTTCCCACCATGAAACCTGGGGCCAACAGGGATCAGTTACATCACCACGTTTCGTCCAGCACCTTTACCTGTCACATTGTGCAAGAAAATGATAGGCGTATTCCTAGAAGAAAGTTAGACAAAGTTGTCACCCCAGAAGAGCTACATACGTGCTGTTACACATGCGGATGAATTGGGCACCTTTCTTGGACTCCGGGGAGAACAACACGCCGTTGACATTTCCGATAATTCCGACCGTATAGCCTGCGATGGAACGTCAATATCGATGAAATTAGGGCTCCTTCATTAGCGTACCATGGATTCTTGCCCAACCAGTCAAAAGGTTCTTTCCGTACAACGGCTTGAACTCTTCCATCTTTGAGGCATCCACAATTCGGGCGACGACTTCACGCATGTCGAATGGCTTCCGGATATCAGCAGAAACGATACCAAGGAGCTCCTCTGGAAAAGGGTCAGTACGATCTACTCCCTTGCCGCAAGCACTTACCAGGATCGTAAAAAGGTTCGGACGACTTCATCGGCAAAGTTCGAGCGATCGGGTCGTGTTTAAGGGTGCTCACCCACGTACGTGCTTTCGCAATCGCTTCAAACCTGGCAACAATGAGCATATACCCATGCAACAAGACGAGAAACTTACTCGTCTGCTGCCAATCCATCACCTAAACCTGATACACCGGCATGCATCTCCGCTCCTCCGAGGTCCTCTGCAGAGACGACCTCTCCTGTCGCCATCTTAACCAAAGGAGGACCACCCAGGAATACCTGGGCTTGCTTCTCAACGAAAATGGTATAATCACTTAATGCCGGTTGGTATGCACCTCCAGCGGTTGAGGAGCCAAAAACAATCGCACAGCTGGATGTCCCGAGTGAGGAGCGCACGGCAAGGTCGTGAAACAATCGGCCACCAGGATGAAAGATGTGAAACTGCTCCAGGATCAGTTCATGTACACAACGACTTTTCTTCCCGGAAGCGCACTTGACGAGGGAGAAATACTCCAGCGGATTGCACCAGCGCAATCAAGGGCAGCCCATTCTCTTGGGCAATTCGAGAAAGTCGGTCCTGCTTTTTCACAGTATACTCATTCCAGGCACCTCTGGATATAACGATCAGCGTTCTTGCTGGATAAATGCTCACATTTTCGTGAGGACGTACCCATTGATCGTGGGAATATGGGCCGTGATGGTGCACTTCACGCCGCCCACAAGCCCAATCCCGGCGACAAGGCTAGCAGCAGGAGATCCATGTCGAAGTTCGTAACCAGCGAAGCCCAAAAGTTCAAGGAAGGGCGAATCGGCGTCGAGCAACAAGCGGATTCTGTCTCTTGCCAGTAGCATTCCGCGTTGAAAGTGACGCCAATTCAACAAGTCAGTAAGAGCTGACAATGAGAGTGGACAATTCCATTCGACTCACTGGATATAATTTTCGCTACCCTGACCGGCTGTCCCTTCGAGTTTCTCATCCAAGCCTAATAGGAGTGCTTCCCATCGCGTTCTGTTTTCGGCAGCTTGATCAGAGGACACTTCGTAATGCGAGCCAAGCACAGGTAGCTCGTTCATGGTTGTTCAGCCGTATAGGTGATTTGTTCGAAGCTCTTGCCCATGTCGATTGAAAGCATCAATTCCCCTCCAACATCCTCATCGTTCATCACGCGCATCGAACTCGCGCTTCCCTGCACCCGCAGCAACGACTCCAACCCCACCCGCTGCCGTACAGTACAGCGAGTTTAAACAGTACAGTGGCATATCATGCCTAGGATCGATTAAAACACCAGCAGCTGTTGACGGACATTCGGTGTTCAATGTTACTGGGGCCGGGCTCGGGTAGTGCCAATTGTTGCAATGACAAGGACACCAAGCAGAATCAATACTGCGCTGCGAGGGATCTGCTGAGGATAAGGCGGGGTGCACAATCAAACGACGAAGGGAAAGAGGCTTCAATGTCTGGTTCTTGTTCGTCGTTCTTCAGTGTTACTGTCTTATGATTTAACATATAAACCGTAGCCATACACCAGTACCAGTCCCACGCCAGCATGGATTTTTGATAAATTCTTTACCTAGGAGATAGGTAATTGGGTATATGCTATAGCCGCGCCGTAAATAACTAGAAAATGAATCTAAAAAACTTTGCCCTTTTCTGCGATTAGGTCTGCGTTTAACTCTGAGCGCACTGCACGCCTGGTCCAGCACCACCCTCCTCATCGTCCTCGTCCATAGCATCGTCCATCCTAGCCTTCTCGCGAGCCTGTTGAGCAGGGTCGATGTCAGTCATCATAACCTCCTCCGTATGCGCACCCTTCTTGATCGAAGGAGTCTTCCTTGGCGGCAAGATGCCCTCCAACTTCCTGATCTCTTCCTCAGATGCCCAGTGGCGTTCAGGGAACTCAACCTCAAACTGCACATAGAGCTTTCCATGATCGTGATGACGGTAAGAAGGCATTCCCTGGCCTTCGATAACTTTGACCTCTCCTGGCTTAATGACTTCACCCGGAAGAATGGGAACGATGATGGTACGGTCGTCCAAGTGCTCGATAGCAATCTGCCCACCAGCAAGAGCAGTCAAAAGGTCGACCTTGGCCTGGTAGTAAAGATCATCACCCTTGCGCTTGAAGCGAGCATGCGCCATCTCATCAATCTGGAAGATAACATCTCCAGGAATGACACCCGGTTGCTGGTCGGCCTCACCATTGAAGGTGATCTTCTGGCCATCCCTCATACCCTTGTCGATGTGAACGTGCAAAACCTTGCGCTCGTTGACGGTCTTCTTTCCGTGACACTCCTTACACCTATCCTTGTCCTTGATCGTCTCACCCTCTCCATTACAGTCGGGACACTGAGCCTGAAAGCGCTGAACCATCGGCCCGATCTGACGAGTAACAATCTTGACACCATGACCATCACATCCACCACACTTCTTGACAGACCCTTCCTTTCCACCACGTCCCTCACACTTGGCGCAAAGAACATGTTTCTGGAGCGCGAGCTTCGACACCTTCCCCTTATAGAGATCCTCCAATGACACCTTAATTGCGTGCAAGAGATCCTTTCCGCGCGGGGGACCGCGAGGACGGCCGCCACCTCCTCCACCGAACATACCGCCACCGAAGAACTGCGAGAAGAGGTCCTCGGCACCCATACCTCCCATACCTCCGGCACCCTCACCGGACAAACCAGCCTCACCATAACGGTCGTAAATCTCGCGCTTCTGAGAGTCGCTCAAAATCTCGTACGCATGCGAAATCTCCTTGAACTTATCACCTGCATTCGGGTTCTTGTCGGGATGGTACTTCAGAGCAAGCTTACGGTAGGCCTTCTTGAGCTCAGTCTCGGAAGCGTCAGGCTTCACCTCGAGGGCGTCATACAGTGTGGTTTCCTATGGTCAGCGCGTTAGAACCTTGGTAGTCGGGTTGAGGCGTCGCCTCCCGGGATGGAGAGCTGTGCATACCTTGACCATGGCAATGAAGAGAAGGTCTCAAACGTGGATTGTAAGCGACGAGAAGGATTAAACCGGCGGTCTCTGTTGGAGAGAACGAAGGGTGGATTCGGATTCTTAAGTATCGCGGGCGAGGCGACGCTGGTAATCAATCGGTCGAAACTGTTCGCCGGGCGGCTCAGGCACCAGCCCTGCACAACCTGGCTCTCGAAGATTCCGCGTTAAACCATTAACAGGATCCGTATTAACTAACTAGCCGTGCGAAATACTCCCATAAAACTCCGCGTTCAACACGATGGGCGTGTTTTGGCTCTGGATATATTGCAGCGTCTTACTTGCGAGCTCGACAGTCTCGTTGGGAAGTCCTGTTGTCCCCATCAGCACATACACCATTACTGCACACTTGTTTCCGGAGAAGCCTTACCAGCGAGTTGCGCTACATGAATCCCATGAGACTGCCTGCACACTCCCTCTTTGATTTCATGGCTGAAGCTGGTCCAGCCGTCCTGTGCGTGAGGCGCGTCAACTTGATTCTTCATCCAACATGACCAAGCGTGAGGCTTACCTCGTGTTGCTCGAGCTCCGTGCACAGTCCGCCTGCGTGCTCAAAACGCTTAATCATATCGCCCAGCTCATGGAAATGTGTCGCGAATAAAGTACGACATTTGTTAACATTGTGCAGGCGGTGCAGACATGCATATGCTATAGCCAAGCCGTCCCACGACGTTGTTCCGCGGCCCACTTCGTCCATAATTACCAAAGACCGAGGGGTTGCGTTTCGTAAGATCGCAGCAGTTTCGATCATCTCAACGAGGAAAGTAGACTGGTGGCGGAATAAATCATCAGCCGATCCCACCTAATAAGCTGTAATGAGCCACGACAACCCAAAAAACTCCTGGCGGCCAGTGCTTACCCGGCTAAAGATCTGATCAACGACACCAATCTCTGCGTGTTGAGCCGGTACATAGGACCCAACCTGGGCGAGAATGGTGATCACGGCGTTTTGTCTAAGATACGTGCTCTTGCCACCCATATTTGGACTACGCATTCTCGTCAGTTAAACTACAGAGCAGCGAGCCTTCACGAAACGAACCCCGTGATGACCCACAAATACTTCGACTTCTCCATGAAACAGTCATTAGCTACGAACGTTGTACCCTTCTCGTACAAAGCAGCTTCAACAATAGGATGTCTTCCGGCCACAATTCTGTGCTCGGTGCTGTGAGGAAGTTAGCAGTGTACACATGGCCCAGCAAAGTCACCAACCTATTGTTGAGTACCGGCCTTACCCAGTCCCGTTCCCGAGCAAGAGTTGCGAAGGAGCAAGCTACATCGAGCTCATCAAGAACGCGGCCGTTTCTCCGAAGAAGAGCAGAGTGCTTTAGAACCTGCCGTATGCTGTCAGCGCTAATCCATGGATAACGATTCGTTGCTTGCCTCTTTCCGTATCTTTTGGAAAGTCTTGATCTCCGCAGCACGTATCTGGTCCTTCGTCTGATCGATCTTGGTTCCGATATATGTCCATTCCTGAAAGCTGCGGTTAGTCCCGTCCAATAAAATAACCTGTAAAGAAACATGCCGGATGTTGGATAGAGCGGGTGGATTTGCTCGTGCCAACTAGTTTTGTATTCTCCAACGAAGCCACGCTTGCTGCGTCTTTTTGTCTTACATGGACGAAATACTCCATAGAGGGCGAGAATCGTAGGGTCAAGCTTTTTGCGCCTTTGGGATGTTAGAGCTTACTGAGCTGAGCAAAGAACCTAGAGAGAACGTTACCTGTTTTGTCGATTAAAGAGGTAATCAGCACCGCTTTCTCGAGATAGAGTTCTTCTAAAGCAGTGTGAAGACGTTTCAGGGGTATGCTCGCTCTGATATGACTGTTAACGAAAGGTTCTCCGGTAGTACCTGACGCTTACGTTTTCTTCATAATCCACACATCGCTTGGTACTTGTTCAGAGTTCTTTCCGGCGGACTTATTTCGCTTTTTCTGTTCCGTCGCATCTGCCGCTTCATTGTTTTGCTCGCCTTCAAGCAAAGCAGCTTTGGCCTGCACCAGCATTTCAGCATCTTGTTCCTCTTCCTCGCGTAGCTTCTGCTGTAGTCCATATTCGTCAATTGCGCTAAGTATCTTCTTTGCCAAAGATAATGGAGGGGATAGTCGGGAACATATATCCTTCACACTGCGGTTATCATTCAGAGATTTGTTGCCCAAAAAACTTTGGAGGATCCCTTCGCTTGCTGTAATGGTTCGAGCAAGTGCAAGCATGTCGTCTGCCTCCCCACGACCAAGGCTAAACTTCTGCACGATGCGGTGACTATCGTGAGCCTCCCGGAGGAACTGTATTATATCCGCCTTCAGGTGCGTATCGTCTATAAGGGCATCAACCAGGTCCAGCCTTGCGTTGATTTGACTTATATCCGTCAAGGGTGATGACAACCAGGATGTCAACAATCTTGCGCCAGACATTGTCGTCGTGCGTTTGATGGCGTTCAGCAAACTTCCCTTCATGGTGCCTTCTCGAAGAGACTTCTTGATCTCTAATGCTCGAAGAGAGTGAACGTCGATGAGCATCCGTTCTGCACCGCTACGGCGGACAGGTGTTTGAAGTTTCGCGTTTGATCCTTGCAACCGTTCTTTAACATACCTGAGCAGAGCGGTGCCAGCCGCAACTTCTTCAGAGGTAAAGGCATCAGGGTTGGAAACCGGGCTTTCCATTTCAACGAGGCTGCCCCAATCACCTATGTCTGCAGTTTGGGTTACATCGAAAGGCTCATAGGTCATGAAGTACTCGTGATTCTCCATAATGTCAAGAATTTTGAAAGGATCATCTTTGCGCAAGTTTTCGTCAATGAGGATCTCACGCGGGCCGATACGAGCGAGTTCGCTAGTCAACACTGAGAGATCACTCGTCTGAGTGTGAAAGTCACCGGTTGAGAGATCCAACCAGGCTATCCCTACAGATGTACGACCGTTCGTGTCAGTTTTAGACTGTGAAGTATCGATTGCGAGTAGATAGTTGTGTTCCCATGGGTGCATGAACTTTTCGTCAATCAGTGTTCCTGGTGTGATGACTCGTGTTACGCGTCGATCAACCCCTTTGCCCCCTGGGAGTTCGGACTCAGGTCGTTCAACCTGCTCGATGAGAGCGACGTATTTCTCGAGATCTTGCACCAAGATTTTGAGGTACCTGCCCGGCTGTCTTAGATTGTCCTGGCATCATAGTGGTGATGAACACGTACTTGTCTAGTTGATGCAGCGGAAAGCCTGCCATAGCCACTGGCCCGGCCACCATATCCCTCTGGGCTACTTTCAGGTTCAACAATGGTCCAATCTCTTCGGCCTGGTGAAAATAAAGCTAGAAAAATGCTTTAGCACGATCACACCTGATATTTGTCATATCTCACCTCAAAGAACCCGCCTACTTGCATGAGCACGACACCTACCGTCTTCAGTCAGTTCATCCGTAGCTTGAAACGTGATCGTATAAGTCTCCACATTTTGGGAAGCGTTGCTGAGTCAACAAAACTTGCCTCAGATAAAAGGGATATTCCACCGGTTTTTCTTTGAGAGGCTCATTGAGAGGCTCTAAAGGCGCTAGATGGCCTTGCGGCAATTCAGAGACGCTTACTTTCGCAACACGTTTTGCCCCTCTGCGGGCGTAGTACTGCTGGTTGTTGAGTAGACATGGATGGACGTGTGGTCGGAGCTGGAACAAGCTGTTCGGCGTCAGTAGTAAGCATTGTTGCGATCGTCCAAGCGCTGACAGCACGTAACTATTTGAGTTACGCGGGAGCATGGAGCCTCTTTAAACATGAGCAGCAGCCTGGCCAGATCGCGGGTGCAGTAATGCGTATACCGGCCGTAAGTCTCCTGTAACGTAGATAAGGAAAGATTCTCAGAGAAAAATACACGTTGATGCTATCGAAATCCAGACACTTTATTACAAAATATACTTCATGGCATTCGCTTGTCTCACTTTACCGCCGAGAACGTCGAGCCTCGATCACTGGCACAAAGTCAATTGCATCCGCAGGCCGGATGTACAACAGTGAACGTTACATACCTCTGGAACATTCGTCAGCTTTGAGATTCAATGATTGGTCTACTGATTCATCCAAAATGTCCAATCTTCATTTCTGTCAATCGCAGTATGACACATAAGGTGTACCGTGCTTACAGTAGATGGATGTCAGGCGTGAATGGTACTGCAACACCGTGGCCACAACGAGACTTCCATTGCGGAGCATCACAACATGGCAATACACAGCAGCTAGAAAGTCCAGGGACCCTAACCTAATCAATGTTTTCATTTTCTCATGTGCCATCTCATGAGTTATCTCCTCCACACAGGGGGTATGTTGGTTACATTCTTTCGTCTCTAGCAATTGCCCGGGAGTCAGTGTACATATAGATGGTGCAGGCCCCATGTTTGTCAATGTGCTACAGCTGAAAAAATGCCGCTGTTGCCTGTGTATCCTTGTTTTCGCTTCTGTGCAACATTTGTGAATCATGACGATCACGACAGAAGTTGTTTGGTGTAAGGTGTCATGAACCGAAGAACTACTTCGAGTTTCGGATCAACCCAAGACTCGATTTGTCTCGGGTCCTATCATGGCTCATCTTATCTTCACTCCTCTCGTCCGAGATCTTGTTCTCGGCGCCACCGAGTTAACTAAATGTGGAACGCCACCGAGCAAGGGTCTAGACCCTCGTCCGGAAAACCGTATATAAGGAAAGGCCCTATGCCTTCCTTTAGAGCTTCACTGGTTAACTCAATAAATTCGTCTCTCTATTCGAATAAGTAATTCGGTCATCTCGTCACACCTCGTCTAACTCATCAGATCTCGTCCCGAAGTACTTGCAGTATCTCGTCTCGTCTCGACCGCATTACATAAGGCATACCAATACTCTCAGTTGCAATATAGTTTGTGGATGCAGGTCCCACCACGGTGCCCAAGGTAACCACCAAACCGTAAAATCCAACAACCTCACCATTCAAGCAGTCCAGGGATGGGATACAGGGGTCACGAGCTACCTATGAGTGTCCGTCAGAGGATGCGAAGTGCCATTTGCGATGGTACCAAGCATGCCGTCATTGCGGAGGTTAATGGAGTTCACAGCAATACCGTCGGTAACATGAAGAGACTCTTACACGAACAGGGAAACGTCAAACCGAGTCGCAATCAACAGAGGGGACGTGTACCAAAGATTTCTGGTGAATGTCTGGAGGTTCGACGCTTTTTGCGAGTCGTTATTCGCTTCTTACGCTGAAAACAGACCCTTCGAAAAATGTACGATGATGCGCCCGATACGCACCAAGACGAAGCAGCCGAAGCTCTCACGAAGCTGTATGGCTTTAAACTCGACAAATGGGATGTCTGCCGCGCCCTCAAACGACTCAAGTACACCTAACCCTAACTCCCTCAACTGAACTCGAGCCAAATCCCAGACCTGGGCGATCTCGAAATCAATAACCGACGCCGGATTCAACTTCCCCTGGGTTCTTACAGCAACCTTGGTCTGCGGGATTGGCCATAGGTCGACTGGTGGAGTTGCTGGTGGAGGAGAGAGGTCCTCTTGGAGGGTACGAGACCTTCAAGGCAGGGGTAGCTCAGGCTCAGGGGCATCCTCGGGAGCCGGACGACGGGATGGGATTGAAGGGGAGGGTGAAAAACGCGTGTGCTCACCCCTCCCGCTACGCCTGGGCCTTTGAATAGATGAAATGATCTTTTTTTTGCGATTTGGATTACAGGGCGTGCGCAGGGGCGCATGCATAAACTATATTGCAACTGAGAGTAAGATTTCCCTGTGTGTCACACTCAGCACTATTCATTGCTGATTGGCAGTGATCTGCACCATGCCCCTTCTCTTTAAAAAACTTGTGGCAGGGGTGTTTTCTTGGAAGATAAATGGATTAGCTGGCGCATGAGAATACCTTGCTCTTCAGTGGATCAGTGCTACTGTGGCATATACTCAATGTTCTGGCTTATATGCAAACCCCTCCTTGGTCCCACCTCAGAGTATGTAGGTTCTTGTTTTGCTTCCGTAGCCAACGCTGCCTGGAGGCCCAATGTGCTTCAGACAACGGTGGAAGTGGCAATTTCAATCAAATCATGTATGGGACCTGCCCACAACCCTCAAACTTAGTACGGGGCATTCTAATACTGGGCATTCTTGAATGCTAAACTAGGTTCGAACTTGCTGAAGTGTGCACATTCTCTTCCTCTCGTGGCTCTATCGGTGTTAGGCCCTGGCAAACTAAGTGCCATGTCACTGGTCGGACATACTAAGGACATCTGGTCTTAATCCTTGATGAGCTTAGGCATAATCCATGAGCATTTTAGAATATGATTTAGCATAATCCACATCTGGTTCTGGATGGTCCCTGCCTAAAGTGGGTGTAATTCCATAGGATATCATCGAAAGATGCCAGGCATCAGTGGGAAAATGTGCACTACTATTATGGTAAATGAGCAAGATTACCAAGCAAAGATATTGTACTGTGAATATGCTAACAAAGCTACAGCAGAAATAATCATGGTTCATAACTCAGGGAGTTGGCAAGCTCAATGGGGGTAGTCAAACCTTGGTAGAAGTTAAGGGGAATAGATTATAATCCAGGGCATAATGCACTAAGCAAACTCAAGGTCTGACCGCCCCTCGATGAAACGTAGACAATTGTATATACACGTGATCCGCACGGGCCAGAAACGTAAGCCGGGGGCTCTTGATTTGTGCCTGCAGATTTCCTATTCAGGCTAACAGATTCTTTTCTACCCAATTGTTCTACACACCTGCTTTGAGCACGTCTTGAAGCGACTGCAAAAAACAATCCGATCAACTTTTAGCAAGGCTTGACTAACCCCAACGACGTCCAAAATCCTCATCCAACTTACGGTCGCAAGAATCGTGGATTACAAAATTCCATTTAATCCATGATTTCGTATTGTGGATTTCAGGACCCAAACGACGATTTTAGTCTGCATAATCCACGAGTTTATCCCACATAATCCACGATATGCTTCAGCATAATCCATGATGAGCAAAAATAGCGGGAAGATGCAGCATTATCAGGGCAAAATAGCGAAATCACCAGGCAGCTTTTATATTTTATTACGAGTATCCTAATGCAGCTACAATAGCTATAGCAACAACTATGGTCCTATGACTCAGGATGTTAGCGAAGGCTTAATGATGTATAAGCAATCTCCTCCATACCTGGCCTTGATCTTTATTGCTGGTGGAGAGGAAGAGGACTTAAAATTTTTCCGAAATGTTCGAGAGGCCCTACGGACAATACGCTCATGTAATTTACATGACATCAGCAGGTAATCAGCATGTAAAGCTTCTATGACATGTACTCCACGGGGAGATCATGTAATCAGTTGTGTAATTAGATTACATGACGAAAACATGGCGGGTAATCAGGGTATATGGCAAACGGCTTCACGTAATTTACAGACTGATTACAGCCCGCCGGCTAAATTCGTGTGTTACCTCCCTCAGCGGTCCGTAGGAGTACCGCGCGCTCGGGTGTCCCTGGCGTGGCTAGTGACTTGTGTCGCGAGTACAGCTGCAAACGCCGCGTCATCCTTTAACATACAGCGTTCGATTCCACTTCTCCATCACTGTCGCTATGGACAATAAATACAGCGTTCAATCGAGAGAACAACTGGCTGCATTCACCAAACCTCATCATTAACAAGTACGTCTCGGCCACGCCAAGTAATGGTCGCTTCGGAGACCCTTCAGATGTGTGCTCCGATTATACCGACAACCTTCTACAACGGCCTACGCCTTAGGCTCCGTTCGCACGACTCAAGCCCGGACTCGACAGCAACCCTTTGTTGTCCTTCAGACTCAACGATAAAGGGCCTCCTCACGGTCACGAGAATGCATGATTCTCGTGACCCAAACCATGATATCATTCCGCATAATCCATGATTCTTTTCGTGTAATCCCCAATCCTATTTGGCGTAATCAACGATAACGTTCCGCTTTAACCCATGATTCTATTGGGGGTAGTCAAGCCTCTGTAAAACTTGCAACGACTTAGATTATAGTCGAGGGCCTAATACGCTAAGGTCTGACAAACCCTTACAAAACATAAAAGATGATTTTTTCTGAGGGATACATGGATGCCACATGCTTGTCATTCCGGCATGACACTTACATGACCACATATGACATCTGGCATGTTGATCATGCCTATGTGGGAGAAGTTCGATGTTTCAAGGCATATTTAAGGCATATTTGTCTCTTTCGCATCTTCTGAGGTATTCTGCGGCAGGCTTTCTGTTGGCGGTGACACATGCTTACATGAGTTTATATTGCATTAGGGGTAGTAAAGGCCGAGTAGATTTTGAGCAGGTTAGGTTATAATTGCAATTATAATTTCTCAAGGTTGAGCCCCTACCTTCGCACAAATCGTGGATTACATTAATCCACGATTTTAGGTCATGGCTATCGGGACATACACCACGATTTTGCTCAGCATAATTCACGATAGAATCCAGCATAATCCATGATGAAATCAGGTCTAAACCTGGAGAAAATGGCCAAAAATAGTATTATCAGGACAAGAAAGCGAGATTACCGGGTGGAAACATGCTACGAGTATCCTAATAGATCTATAGAGCTGCAGTAGGAACCACCTTGGTCCGATAACTCAGGACGTTGGTAAAAGCTCAATGCTGTACACGCAATCTCAACCATACCTGATCTTGATGTCTGTTGCTCATGGAGACATGGGGACTCGAGATTTTCGGCAATTTTCAGGAAGGTGGGGTCCTTGAATTATGTAGACACTTCTATGCACGACCACAACACAGCCATCAGCTAAACCATAACAGTAAGTGATGATGGAATCATGGTCCATACACGACACTTACATAACGTCATATGATGTCATGTATGTTAACCATGTCTATATATAGCAGGAGGCTACTCTGGGTTAAATACATGAGAACAGTTGTGTATAGCAAGCCTTCAATTCCTCAAGGCATATATGTGCTATTTCGCAATTTCTAAGGTTGCAGTTTCTGAGATACTTTGCCGCATCTTTTTCTCTGCCAGTGATCCATGATTTTATCTGGGATTGTGATCCATGACATTTTAATTGGGTCTAAACCATGATAGTGTCAAGGATCGTAATCAACCATTCTGTTTGAAATCCCTGTCAAGACAGCAATTGACAATGAAGTGCGCAATCCATGTGTAATACCAGACTAATCCACCGTTTTGACGTGGGGTACGTATTTGCCTAATAGAAACCATTCTTAGTGTTTCTTTGGAGGGTCTTAGAGGATGGGGTTTTTGCTCATGGAATTTGGCCGTTTCGCTCCTGAAATTTCCATGGGTGCGCTCGTGGGTGTTGCTCATGGGTTTAGGCAAAGTTCATGATCAGATCATCATGGAATTTAACTCCAAGACAACCCATGATGACATCTGGGAAATTCCATGAGCCTAGCATCCCGTCATGAAACTTCCCAGAGCGGCCTTCTCTTAGGGCCGGAGCAAAAGAGCATGATTACTGTCGCTGTCTTGTTTTGTCTGGGGTTTTTGCGGGATAGTAGACCATGACAGAATGCAGCATCCATGACTGATCCCAGTCGCATACAAAATTTCCTCATGGACCACGCACTTGCCTAAGTATATTCGGATTTGATCCACGACTTTAACGTACACAAGGTATGATCAACGTGCTCTGAGTTTGAACTAGCTAAACTTGTCGTTATGAACAGCCCCTCATTAGCCACGATACAAGGGCACATATGCCTGATATTGGAATCACTACTTCGTTATCATTGCGAAGATCATGAATTGCTGGTTGCAATTAGCCATCATGAGACACACTACGAGACCCCCAAATTCTACCAAACACGATTATAAGACACGAATAAAATTATCCAGCATCACAAGTAGAGGTATTTGAGTTACTGGGATACTCTGGGCACAATCTGGATTGACAATTCGTCTTGAGAGTAGAATTTTTTTATACAATTTATCAACACTACACTGTTATAATATTCTACCTCATGACAGCACATTGCACAGACGTGACGTTCATTGGTCCCATCTATCACAGGTCATCAATCTAGGCCTAATGATTTTGTTGAATCTTGAATGAGACCCGAAACTTTCAGAAGCCCAACCTTGCCTCAATTACCACTGTGAACGCACATATGCATACCATGACGCTTCCTCTCATCTCTCATTTGTCCACTCAGTCGAAACAAGTTCATCGTCTTCATCATCATCATCAACGTCAAACTCCGGATCATCTTGGAAACTGCGATTGGACGTGTATTGATTTGATGCTCCTGAAGTGCGCAAGGTCTTCTTTCAGGGCTGTTTCCTACCACAAACCTTCATGCCATTGGGTCAGGGCGGGTTAGTGAAAACCAATGAGTAGTCTTTTTACTGTTGCTGTCAACAAAGTGCGGTGTGTCGGAATATCCATGCATATTCTCCTCCTCGTGTTCATCTGACCCAGGAGTTCTTTGATTACCCTCCCCAGCCTCTGTGCATTTTGCAGGCTGAGTACTGCTGCTGCTCCTAGGCCCAGGATGTGGTGGACCACTGGTAGAATAATGGCGGTGCCGAATACCACCAACAGGAGTGCGGACGGGCTGTGCAACTGATGGCAGTGGCTCACAGATTGCTTGTTTTGCCTTAGGTGGATGTCCACGTTTGCCCTTTCGGTTGATAATGTGGGCAAGATTTGCGGCAGGAGGGGGATGTATGCGCCCTTACTCCAAGGCACTCTGGACTTCAAGGTTACATATCTCCTGGATTTTGCGGCACCTATAGTCATTCTTGGACCTGATACAAGATATGATCATATCACGGCACTCTTCTTCAGGGAAATGGGGATAAGTCATCTGCACCTAACGTACATGACATGTCACATGTTGTTGAGTAAAAACAAGTAACAAGGCAGTGGAAGACTTACAGCGGCAATGCAGTTGTCTTGAATGACTCGTATGTAGTAGGAAATGGTTTGAATGAGTCATAGTCAACATCGTTTTTGATAAGGTGCTCAATGTCAGTATCTCACAGGCCTTGGGATTCAAAAAGTGATTCCGCCCGGGATCGAACCGGGGACCTGCGCCGTGTTAAGGCGCCGCCATAACCAACTAGACCACGGAACCATATGAGTAGTTACGTTTGGGTGGGCAAAACATGTCAAACCCGGCGAGGATCGAGCTGCATGCCATGACGCACCGACGTAAACAGACCTCAGTACCGAACCGTTGCACTGGTTACTGCTGATCCCGGGCTGTCCATCTCTTGACGGTTTTCAATTGGATGCGCTGATTACGTTTGAAAGAGAATGACTACTGGCCTTCAAGACATCCTTGACGCTCCTAATTACGACCCTTGCGACACCCTTAACCTGATCTTTACGTCGCACGAGTCTCTAACAAAGCTACTGGAGACACACACACTGGTCTCTAGGTACGCACGCGGCCTTGACCGGGAGATTGAACAACGGACCCGAGGGCTGCACGACGCAGAAGCGAACTCGGCCGACAGGCTCGCAGCCATCCAAGATGATCTCGGACAGCTTATAGCGTCAGTGAACGGTGTTCGCGAACAAGCGGCGAAGGCTGAGGACCTTGTAGCGGGGATGACTGTTGATATAAAGCGGCTTGATGGAGCCAAGCGCAACTTGACAATATCAATGACGACCTTGAAGCGCCTGCAAATGTTAACTACGGCATATGAGCAGTTGAAAGTCCTCAGTAAAGCACGGCAATATACTGAAACTGCGCACCTTCTGTCGGCCGTTCTGCAGCTTATGAACCACTTCAAGACATTTCGCAGTATTGACCAGATCGCAACGCTCAGCCGAAGTATATCTGATTTACAGCGAGAACTTTTGGAGCAAGTATGTCAGGATTTCGAAAACGCCTTTTCAGGGCAGGGATCAGATAGCGTAACAGAAAGGATGACGACGCTGAATGAGAGTTGCTTGATGGTTGATGTCTTCGGCGATGATGCTCGATTGCGACTTCTCACATGGTATTGCAACACCCAGCTGAGGGAATATCGAACGATCTTCAGGCGCAATGACGAAGCAGGGTCTTTGGACAACATTTCCCGAAGGTTTTCGTGGTTGAAGCGGGCTTTAAAGCAATATGACGAAGACCATGCCAAGATTTTTCCAAATGCCTGGAAGGTTGGTGAAGTACTTTGTCGGACATTCTGTGAAGATACTAGGGATGATGTCAATACCATACTGTCTCAAGCCGGTAAGAGCGTTAACGTTAAACTCCTCCTAACGGCATTGCAGGAGACGTTAGAGTTTGAGCAGTTTCTGGAGAAACGTGCGTTAGCTACGACTTTTGAACCTCGATCGTCGATTGACACGATCGCGTCCAGAGATGAGCGATCGCTTGTGTTTGGTCATACCATCTCGGGCGCTTTTCAGCCCTACCTCAGCGTGTACATCGAGTCAAAGGAACACTCTCTTGCTGATATGATACAAGTTTATCGCAACCAACCGATCGCCTTGCCAGATCACGATGATCAGCAAGCTGTTTTGCAGTCATCCGCGGACCTCTTTACTTACTATCGACAGACGTTGGCACAGTGCGCGAAGTTATCAGACGGTGCGCCGCTCCTGGATTTGTCCCGTCTCTTTTCCAAGTGGTTGCGCGCGTATGGTGATCAAGTCTTGATGCAACGTCTCTCTGAACGATCCGAGTCCGTCACACGGATCGAAGACGCTTGCATGATCCTCAACACGGCCGATTATTGTCATACTACAGTATCACAGTTGGAAGAAAAGATACATTCGAAAATACAGGAAGATCTCCGTGAACAGGTGAACTTCGAGAGCTTACGCGAAGCCTTTATTGGGATTATCGGTACAGCCATTCGAGTTCTGGTGAAGAAGGTTGAGGCTGAGTGCGACATGGCTTTGAAAGAGATGCATCGAACGGACTGGGACTCCTTAGCGTCAGTGGGTGATCAGAGCAGGTATGTATATTTTCGTGGCCAGTTCGTCGCATGATTGAGACTAACGTACTTCGATAGCTATGTTCATCCGCTGTCGGAGGTGCTTAAGTCATGCACCAAGAAAGTGTTCGCAAAGGTCATAAAGGAGCGATATGCTCGCACGTATTGTGATAATCTTGTACACTCCTTTGCCCAGAAGTTTATCGACGATATTGTCAGATGTCGTCCTATCTCTGAGATTGGCGCTGAGCAGGTATGTCAAGATATTTTATACCAAACGTGTGAAAATCTCTGACATCTTCTAGCTGCTCCTGGACACCTACGCGATCAAGAATTGTCTTCTAGAGCTTCCAACGCTTCTGTCTGAGGAAGGCACACAGACGCCTGCGAAGTAAGTTTAGTAAGACCTTGCACCCATGGGTTTTGCTTATAACGCTTTTAGTTACGTCAAATTTGTGAACAAGGGTATCGCCAAGATCGAGACAATCCTTAAAGTGATTCTTACCTCGGCAAGCACTCCGGATGCTCTTGCCCAAAACTATTTCTTCCTCATCGGGGACAAGAGTATTGGGAATTTCGCAAAGATCCTCGATTTGAAGGGTGTTCGCAAAGCTGACCAGGGCCCATTATTGGAGGTATTCAGCCGCCTGATGCCATCGCACCCGGATCTTGTTAACGAATCCCCCCTTCTTACATCAATCATTATTTCTCCGCACACGATCAACGCGCCCGTGACAGGACTCCCCGGAAGATTTGATCCGAGTAACATCGGTTCGGCAATATTTTCTGCTGCAGAGAGACTACCGCGACCTGCCAGTACTACCTTGGACCACAGTCCAAGCTCAACAAAATTGAACGAAAATCTGCGCAACCTTGGCAACATCGGCCGCTTATTCAAAAGAGAGGGCTTATCAAGGAGCTCTACAGACTTACCAAGACGTTGACGAAAGGCGATGTTACTTGCTCCGCATTCTCTGCCGAACAATAATAATTATCACATTTATCTTCACTTATTGAGTTCCCGCCCAAGTCCACTCTTCGTCATCCTCAAATATTCTCCTCGTTTTGCTAAGCTTTGGTTTGTCGTTTTCCGTTTTGTCCCTGCTTGCAGCATTGTTTTCTTCCACCTCCGTGTCATCGCAGGACCGTTTCCTTTGAACAGGGATGTTGCTCAGGGAGGCAACAAAGTTCGGCTTTGTTGACGATATTATTTCGGTTTGCGGCGGAGAGGGCTCGTGCATCCGTACTTCATGAGAAGCCTGGGCCTGGGAACGGTGAACCTTTTCCAGCATGAGAGACTGTTGAGCGTGAGTGAATGCTTAGGTATGAGGCGAATGCATGCCTCACCAAGTTTTGTATGAGTAAGCCCTGACCCTTTATCAACACCGTTTGCTGAGAAATAAGGGCACGCATCTCGCCAATGGATGCATCGAGTGCGCCGAGTTTGGCCTCTGTTGCACGCCTCACATCGGAGATGGTTTCGATACCCCGTTGCAGTGCGGTTGATTGTTCGAAGACTAGATGTGCCACAATGAGTATGGTAAGGATGATGAAGGGTTATAACATACACGCATGTGCTCTTTTGATCTCGCATTCCGCTGTTTCTTTTGAGAAAGAGTCGACTGTTGTTTCGAACCCCTGCAACTTCTCCTTGACATCACGAGTTTCCTTGAGCATCTCCTGCAAACCGCGTTCTACCATCGCTGAAAAATCGGAGGACTGTAAGGCTAGTTTGCGTGACCAGAAGGCGACAGCACTGAATGGGTCGTTCTCCGGCTGCGGCCTGGGAATACCTGTCATGGCGCGTGCTGTATGTCCAGCATTCGGCACGGCTGAAGGTTCGTCGACGAGTTCTTCTTCGTCCAGGACAGAGGAGACAGCAGTGCCTTGAAAATTCTGCTCCATGTTGGATGGTGAGTGACTGGGCGACTGCGGGTTACGCGGAGTTACCGAAAGGGGCAATCTTATTGATATACACGGAGCACGCTAGTAACGTCGACAAGAGACCGCAGAGGTCGGCAGTGATCAGCTGCTGGACAAGTCAACACCAGCAACAAGGACAATGGCTTCTACAGCTTCGACTACGATGTCAGCGCTGAGCGAGGGGCTGCTGCTTTATAAAGAAGACCCGACATTTGACAATGCTATCACCTATACGACAGTTATCGATGCTCATCTCTCCGATGCGGCAAGGTACACTGTCGATGAGCAACGAGAGATTCTCTCGGTTCTACATAATATCCTGGCTGCCGAGGAAAACGTGTGAAATCACCCTTATCGTCCACCTTGTCGCTTGCTGATCGCTGACATTAGCATGCCCTTGTGGAAACCATAGCATGGGATCTTGTGGCGATCCTGCAACCATACTTGACGACACATCCTGACCTTGCGGCCTCTTGTTTACTAGCCTTAGCATCATACGGAGCACCCAAAGAGGTGTTTTTGAAGCTCGTTGAAGTACATGATCTGGGAGTTGAACCAAACTCAGCAAGCGCCGTCGCAACAGCTCTCGAAACCTGTTACAATCGCATTCAAGCAAAGAAACCCAGTCGTTTTCTAGCAAGCTACGGAGCCGCCATCCTTGGAATGTATGCCCAAGCACCCGTGACAAACTACAACATTGCCTCGGCGTTTATGTCCAATATAGCGTTGCGCATGAAGGAAAGCGAGCAAACAATGCCAGAAGATGCACTTATTCAACAGAGACTACTTCAAGCCTTCGGCACTCATGCCATTGAGGCTTTTATAAGATCATTCGAACATGGGACGGCAAGCACTAAAGACGAGGACACCGATGAGGAAGATGAAGTGCTTCGAAGCAAACGAGGCTTGCAACTGGCTGAAAGGTTCCGTGCAACGCACACTCATCCAAGCCTTCGCAAGCTTGATTCAGTTTCCCACACGGATGGAGTGGACGATCATGTGGAGCTTGTGAACGGCGATTTAAATGGTCTTCTGCGAGAAGTCAGTACCGTCATGCAATTAACCCCCGAGCAATTGTGGGAAGAGCTTCCCATAATACTCGGCAAGACATATCTTGAGGAATCCAGCGATGAAGAACAAGACGACGACGTTCCCGATGTACCAAGCGCAATACCACTCTCTTTGACTGGCACAATCATCCTATTAGCATGGCGTACGTTTCACGAACGACCTCTACGGCCATCGTCTCTAAAAGAGTATTTCGAAATACACATGAATGCGGCATTTGCGCTTTCAAAGGCGCACGTCGTCAACCCTGAAACACTTGACGCCTTGCTGTTCCTGGGAGCTTGGATTACTATCGAGATGACGACGAACGCGTTGCAAGACATCGAACCTGAGCGCTTCCTAGAATACATCCACGTCAGTCCGGTCCGAAAAATATGCGTGACCTATAGCTAACTATCCTTTGCGCAGGTTTTTGCTGCTATATCGGCTACATCCCCAGACTCGAACGTTCGTTACTTGTCTCACACTTTGGTGGCTAGATGCATACATTTACACAGGCCGGATGTTCGTCTTATGTACATCATGGATACTTTCGAGTCATGCCCCTTTGAGGCTGTACGAGCTGCGACGGTCGGCATATTGAAAGATGAAATACTGGCAGCAATTGACGGAGAAGCGACCGGCAGCTCATTGCTCGCAAGTCCTTTTTTGTTAACAGCCATCGGACCAGTGATATTCTCAATCGATGAAGAAGTCCTTTCTCGTCCGCAGTTATTGCAAGATAAATCTGGCTTCTTAATGCAAGCTCTAAACCTTTATCTTCTGCTTTTGAAGAAGGGTGGGGAGGACAAACTCGGCATTCGAAGTCCAACGCAACTGAAAGCAATGGAGGAGAAATGGTTAAAGCCTTTGTTTGTCGCGATCTCGGATTGGTTGAGTGAAGACAAAGATTCCGAATTCCAAGTATCGCTGTTACAAGATGCGTTAGAGCGTGTGAACATGGCTCACGAGGTAGCAGTAGCAGCTGAAGTGTCACTGAGATGATCAACAGAACTTAAATTCAAAAAATACAAACGTCACTGTATAGCTAGGTATCTATCATATATCCCGTCCGCCCGTCCGCCCGTCAACCCGAAGCCGATCCTCAACGCCTTGCCTTTCATATGCGAATTTTTTCTTTAAACAAGCCTCCAATACACCAGTAGGTACTTTACATACTTATTCTCAAGATGCAGACCCATTGTCCAACAATTATAGGTAAGCAGCCGGCATAACACTTGGCACTGCTCTTATATCCAAATGTCTCACACTCAATAAATCCACCCACGAACCAGCAGCATGTTCTCCGCATCGTCAAACAAGACTTGCTGCGAACACGCTCAATGGTCACTACCCTGCTCACATGGAAATCCTAGCCCATCATTGCCGCCGTTCTTTCAGGCGCTCGCTCACTCGTAATAAAGCCTCTTTCAATGCCGGTACCCTTAATGGTTTGGTAAGATATAACGAACAGCCTGCCTTAATGCATGCATCAGACGCCCCGGCAGCGACATCCGCAGTAACAGCACATATGACCGGGGATTGTCGATCAGGCTGATCCTTGTGATATGCGAGAATCGAACGCGTCGCTGTCAGTCCATCACAAACAGGCATGTTGACATCCATCAAAACCATATCGTACTGCTTCTCCTTACATTTATCGATGGCTTGTTGACCATCATACACAACATCGATAGCATACCCTAGACCTGCTGTCATCTTTTGGCAAACTTTAACGTTCACTAAGTTGTCCTCGGCGAGTAGGATGCGCAGAGGGGTGGTCTTGGCGAACTCCGGATCAAACAGCTTCTTAGATGGCGTCGTAGGGCGGCTCCAGGAGGAAAGTGGTTCAGCAGTCTGTGTGCCCTTTTGCTCTGCGGTGACGTACTGCAAGGATTGTCCCATGACTTCATACAGCTTGCGTCGCTGTGATGGACGAACCAACAAAGAACAGTTAATTCCCATTTTGTCAAATAGCGAGCGATCCGGCGCCTCTTCGGCTGTGCCACGAATGAGGATGAATGATGCTTCGGGGAACTCTCGAGCACATTTCTCCAGAACAGGGGAGCCTTGCTCGAGGAATATCCATTGCACAGGATGCACCTTGCCCTTGAGCGCCATCAAATCGTAAGAATCATCGCAAGTTAATGTATGGGGGATCTTCATCGCCGTGAGATGCAATTCAAGTTCCTCACACAATAACGCAGAGTTCAAAATACCGAAAGCACTTCGCTTATAAGCAACCCCGTTAAACCGGAAAACGCGCTTAGCACGATTGAACGACACATGCGTTTCAAACGTGAAATGGAAAGTCGATCCGTGCCCTGGCACCGATTCAAACGTGATATCGCCATTCATCATTTGAGCCAATCGCATTGAAATCGCGAGTCCCAAGCCTGTTCCGCCATAAACCCGAGTGATGGATGAATCCACCTGGGAGAACAACGAGAATATCTTGTCATGACGATTTTCTGCTATACCAATACCGGTATCTTCGACTGAGATATGTACCTTCCACACTTGTCCATCGGGCACTGTGCGGGCTACAGCGGCACTGCTTCGCACAATTACATGACCAGTGCGACAGAATTTGACTGCGTTCGATAACAAATTGAGGACAACTTGTCGCAATCGCGTTGGGTCACCAGTACAAGGATCCACCAGCTCATCAACTTGGCTGAAATAACATAGCTCCAAACCCTTCTTGCTAGCGCTGAGGGCCAGAGTAGACACAGAATCTTCGATCGTGTCTCGGAGGTACATATCTCTGACTTCCAGCTCAAGCTTCTCGTTCTCTATTTTTGAAATATCAAGAACGTCATTGAGAAGGCTTAACAATTCTTCACATGAGGTGCGGATCGTCTCAGCATACTCAAACTGCGAGGGATTGAGCCCGCTCTCGCAAAGGAGGGTTGCCATGCCAAGGATCGCGTTAAACGGCGTCCTGATCTCGTGCGACATGGTAGCCAGGAAACGAGATTTGACGGCAGCTGCTGCCTCTGCAGCTTCTTTGGCTTCTTTCATGAGCACTTGGGCCCTCTCTCTTTCTCTGATTTGATCTTCGAGATGCAGGTTCTTTGCGTGCAATTCTTCAGTCCGCTGTTGCACACGCACTTCGAGATCATGAGCATACTCTTCGATCTCTGCCGTACGCTCACGTAATTGCTTGTTCGCTTCTTCGATGGAATGTAGCAATGTGGCGTTCTCAAGTGCAAACGTTGCTTGGGTTGCGATAGTGGTAAGCAAGTCCAGACGCTGCTTTCCGTACGCAGAGTATACATGATCATTTTGCAAGTACACAAGGCCAGTGAAAGCTCCCTGACTCACCAGCGGTATTCCCATCAAGGATTTGCATTTGTCTGGAAGCAATTTTGAAATATAGGCGTCGTCCGTCTCTTGGTAATCTTCCAAAGTCTTAAACACCATGTTCTGCGTCCTGGATACGTAGTTCACGACAGACGGAGGGACAAGGTCACCGGTACAGGCGAGGCGATCCTGATGGATAGCTGTGGAGGATGCGTCCCCAGTAGCAACAACGTGAAGCTCACCATCCCTTGGCTGAACTAAAGCGCAGTAGTCGCTCCCACTAACCTGAATCAAAATTCTGAGAATCTTCTCGATTACTTTCTCGAGCTTTGGTTCTTTGGCTATAGCCAATGCTGCTCGGAAGTACGCGAGTAGGTCTAACTGGGTGGGAGAAATCGAATCCGAAGGTTCTTCAACGGCGTTGAATGGAGCCTTCGCATTCACTTGTACGAACAGATCCTCGTGATTCGCAGTGCCTTTCTGCAAAACTCCCTTGTTGCCGGTTGCATCAATAGCTGTTAGAGGCGGCAAATGAACGGGAATGCTGGGGTGAGGAGAACTGAACAGGCGAAGCTCTGGGTGCTCATCGAGTAATCTTCTGGCCTTGGGTAGACAGCCCCACTTGACGAAGTACTCGTAGGCTTCCGCAAGATAACCCCAACCAAGCTTGGTATGCCTACGCCGTGTGAGCATATCACCGCAACGTTCGTTGACCAAAGCTACCAACTGAATGTGATTGTTGTGTTTCGCATGCACAATGGCTTGGTCGTACACATCGAGAGCTGAAAGATACTGACCGCGATGGGCAAGTACGTCCGCCTCCAGGCAGAGCTTTCTACCGCACATACTGACGGGGTTGTGCTCCGCCCAATCGTTGAACATTTTCACATTCTCTTCAACGGTAGCCAACTGTTCTGGAGATAACATGGGGTTCTGATCCAGAATGTGCCAAGTTGAATAATGAACAAAAGGCACATGGGGTACCAGCCCCAAAGCCGAGGACTTGAGCTTCAGACAGTTTTCATATGCTTCCTGTACCCGATTCGTGTTCTTTATCAGGGACGCTATCAGCATCTTCATTGTCCAGAAGAGGAATTGGTGTGACATGTAACCCGAGTTGACCATTTTCGGGAGTCCAACATCCTCATCAAATGCGTCACCTTTGAGCATACAGATGCTATCCGTATCCGTTTCGTTCACTTTGGAGCTCAGATTACGCATCATCTGCAGCGTTGGGCCTACCCAAAGGTCGGCAATATCTTGACGGTGAACCCTGACTTTGTCAACGACTCTGCTAAGGTTCCGTTCGACTTCATCAAGCGGCACTCCACTGAAAAGCAGCCCCAATGCACCATCCACGCAGGCATACGCGAGGTAAGGACCATTGTACGCCTGTTCCGCCAGATCAGCCGCGACATCGAAATCCCTGATCGCCTTCCAGTCTTGCACCCAGTAACGCAAGCAACCTTTGATTACATGAGTAGACTCAGCATCAGGCACATCGGGTACAGCTTGCAGCACAGCCTCTGATACATCCCCAAAGGCATTGCCCAATGCAATCGAGTAGTTCGTGCAGGTTGGTGCGCACATTAAAAGCCCCAGCAATGAGTAACAAGCAGTACCGGCAGCATTGTTTCCATGCTTGCGGAAGATGGCTAAAGCAGTGAGCATGGCCAAGGTCATCGAAAGGGGATGCCCATGCCAGAGAGCAGGGATCGTAGATACTAAGACATCTAAGAGGGCCAGAATTATCGGGTCTTCCATAACGGGGAGTTCACGCAAAGCATGTACGCCATCGACTGTCGCTGGACACTGCTTCCATAACTCTGAAATCTCCTCTTCAATCCGAGTTTCTTCATGTGTTGAGAAGAAGTAGCCGTTTAGCGTCAATGCAGAGCCTAGCGCTTCTAGTGCCTTTGGGAAGTCACCCATGGCAATACACACTGCTGAGCGACGAGCCAAGAGTTGCAACCGGTCTTTGTTGCAGCCACTCGCTATACGACCGTTCAGTTCGTCCAAAATATCCCGGACTTCATCATATCTTGCCAGACTGAATGTCATATCAGCTAGAGCAAAATACGCGTCTACTGCCAAACAGTAATGTGACTGCCAACCGTCCGCGGGAAGGAGATCGACGGCAGTTTGGATGAACTGCAGGCCAGCAAAGAACGCGGTGCCTTTATATGCTCTTCGAGCAGCGCGAATATTGTACTGCAAGAGCTGCGCGCGCTCTTGTGATTCCGTCATTAACTGTGACCCGAAATTTAAATGTGTACAGAGTACAAACAAGTAGATATCCATTTGCGCTGCCGTCAGCTGTTTCTGGAGATGCCTTCCAATCTCCAAATGGAAGGCAGACTTCTCAGTGTCAGGAATCAGAGCGTATGCCGCTTGTTGGGCTCGATCGTGAAAGAAATGAAACCTCTCTGCACCAGTATTCTCTTTGTCATCGCCGACAACGGCGACATCCATGGGCACATTCAGGGTGTTGGACGATGCCCCGAATGAATCTTCTGCGGATGTATCCTCGTTAGTACTCGAAGTTTGTTGTCCGCTACTGTCTGTGATTCTCCTGTGCCGTCTGACATGCGATGACATAGTCGACGCTCGCTCGATAAGCCCTGCTTCAATGCCCGGCCAAAGTCTTCTACGGGCTTCATCTTCATCCACCGCCATGGCTTTCGCGAGAATAGTGATGTCAAAGTCGACACCAAGGCACGCAGCAACCTTCAGCACGACCTTAGTTTGACCGAGCGACTCAATCCTCGAAATGACAAGAGCAGCAACATCTGCAGGGATGGCTACATTGGACACGACGTCCGGAACCCAGGTCCACTTGAGCGCCTGAAAGTCAAACTTGAATCCGTCTTGCTCGTATATTCTCTTGAGGGTTTGTGCAATGAACAGAATATTTCCCAGAGTCTTTCTCTGAATAGCAGAGCACAATGCTTCAATCTCCTCATATTCCGGACACTCAGGCCTTAGTTCCGATAACCGTGATCTGTGTAGGGTATCAGAGATGAAGTTACTCGCAGCCTCGAAGGCAACAGGGAGGATTGTCAATCGCGTGTCTGGGGTGAGGCTTTTCAGCAAAACACTATTCACGACATGCTTCTCGTCAACCTCATTATCTCTGAACGCGGTGAGAAGATAAACGTTTGCCATAGGTGAATTTTCGACCTTGGAAAAAAGACTGGCAATCAGTTGCAAATCAGCGTCAGATGCCCATTGGACGTCATCAATGAAGATCACGAAAGGTCGCCCGATTTCTCCAAACCGCGTCAGCATCGACTTTAGAACACGTTTGAAGCGCTGTTGAGAACTGGACGGCCCTAGCTCTGGCAGTGGTGGTCGTGTAGTAACCCAGTCCGGCCCGAGCAAGATCTCCAGATCAGGGATCAAATCCGTAATCACCCTGGCTTCATCTCCAACGACTTCTCTTAGAGTACCTCGCCATTTTGCAACACCAGCCTGATTTAGCGTCAGAAAGTCACCCACAATATGAGATAAGCCGCTCAAGATCGCAGCGAAAGGAATATTCTGGCCATACTGATTATATTTCGACAGCATATAGATGGATCCCTTTCGACCGCACATAAGTTGGACTTCGCGCAGTAGTCTCGATTTGCCCATTCCGCTGTAGCCCTGAATGGATACGTGCTCGCTCTTCTCCGTTTGTGAAACTCGTGCGTAAGCACCAAACAGTGCTGCAAGTTCCTTTTCTCTCCCGTATATACCCTGAGGTATCTCGAACCGTGCCATAGCGTCAACTCTCCCAGCTTCGAAATCCTTTGCCTTTCTTGCGTTCTCGTACGATTCCGCGCGGAGGAAATCTCGCACGCAGTTGAGATCGTAAAGTAGACTGGCGGCGGATTGATAACGGTCATCTGGCGATTTTCGAAGTAATTTTAAAACAATGCGGTCAATGTCTTTAGGCAGAGCTTTGTTCAACTTTGACGGAGGATCAGGATAGCGGCTGAGGTGCCCGTGCATGATATTAAGGGCATCATCCCCAGAGAACGGCAATACCCGTGTGAAAAGCTCGTATAGAAAAATCCCCAGTGAGTAGAGATCACTTCGGTGATCGACTGGCCGATTGAAGTGACCGGTAAGTTCGGGTGCTATGTAAGCCAGATGAGTCTCTCCAGTGACCGGCAGAGGTACGCTTTCGGCGTTAACTGTGCCTATAGTATGTTCTTCAAATAATGTAGCGCTTGCAAAGTCGTCCAAGATCATGATAGGTAGTTTAGGTGGGTATTGTCCCCGTTCATGAGGTTGCTTGATGCAGTAGATACATTCCGGAGAGATATTTCCGTGGCGCACGGAGTGATTGTGTAGGTTCTTGAGTAGTTCAACGATCTCAATGGCGATGGAGAGAAGGTAGTCGATGGAGGTTGGCGATGAGTAGTCCAGCAGATCAGTCTCGAATAATTGCCCTAGAGTACACAGATCGGAACCTGCTTTGAGGTATTCGCTGGTCAACTCGCAAAAGAAGCCGCAGCTGAGAACTTGTGTATCCCGAGGCTTGAAAATGTTTTTCATGCCCGCGACGTTCAACTGACCAAGAACAGAATATTCGCGCTGCAGGCGACTAACAGATCGCGAGTCTTGCGGATCGCACATCTTCAAAAAGCATTCCGTATCAGGTTCCTCCTCTATATCGGCTTGCCATGACTTGATTGACATATCCTGGGGCGTCGACGAGCCGGTGATCGACTTGACGCGGCGCGGTGACAACTCGAAGCGCACTGGTCGGACATTGACGGCGCCGAGGAATTGTTGTATCTCGACATAGTCATCATCATTCAGTAACTTATGGTCCATGATCCATTGGCATACAGTCCCTGTAGATTAAGCTTCACTTCCAGGGAACGGTCGCCGTCGCAAACACCTCAAGCGCGCTGGGCAATCGGGACTTTGGTGTTTCTCGTCCTGCACACTGACGTAAAACGATTCGGTTCTAGCCTCCGACGAAAAGAAGTTCGGATAGATCTCGCAATTGCTGTATTTGGAAGGTCTTTCGAAGAGACAATCCATGACGGCTCAGAGAGGCAAAAGGGTGGTTCATGACGACAAAACGCAAAAGAAAGTGATTCCGCCCGGGATCGAACCGGGGACCTGCGCCGTGTTAAGGCGCCGCCATAACCAACTAGACCACGGAACCTGATGGATGAAGAGATTTTGGTTTTTTGTAATACAATAACGGATTCATGCCCGTGAGAACATCGGGGTCACCTGGGTGACTTTCATTGTAGATGACTCCTAGTCACCTGTTGCGGGTCTGAGGCTGATTTTTGTAAGAGGAGTCTCAACCTGTTACCCTGACGAACTTCATACGGTGTCTGTCACGAGCAGTCTGGGTTGATATTCCATTTACATTGTATATTCGCGCTGTCCGTTAAGGTGGATGAGGTTACTATGAGCCGTGTTCGTCCAGTATAAGGCTTCACGACCCTCAAGCCTTCCTGCTCACAGTCGTAACCGCTTGACAACTGACCTAAGTGCCGAGCAAGTGTTAACACCGGTACCTCGCTGGGCACGTCCGGTTCTGCTACTCCTTAGAAGACCTGGAACCTACTAACCCAAACTCGTTTCTCATTCACTTTTCATGGAGCACAATGTCTACCGACAATGCATATATGGCAGTTAACACGCATCCTGACAAAGGGTTGTACCCGTGACGTTGACGTACACAGCCCCACACGTCCCCTCGGTCTCAACAAACTCCCCATTCCACCACCATCCTTCCAAACATGTCCTTCTTCAAACGAGCCGCCCCTCCGATCCCTTTCAGAACAAAACCAAAAGTCGATCGACCATACATAAACGCGATCTACTACGCCAACTGGACAGTGTATAAGGGCTGCACCCCAGCCTCACTTGATCTGTCGAAGATCACACATGTGTTCTATGCATTTGTACGGATTCGACCGGAGGATGGTAGTGTATATCTGAGTGATGAGGGGGCCGATGTCCAGATGAATGTTGATGGAGCGGATGGGGGTTGTCTTGGCTCGTTTCAACGGCTGAAGCAGCAATATCCTCACTTGAAGGTGATCCTCAGTCTGGGTGGAGGAGGTGAAGGCAGCAGCCCTTTCGCTGCAGTGTGCAGAAACACCAGCATGGTGCAGAATCTGGTACGGTCAGCGCGGGAGTTGGTGGATCGATGGTCACTGGACGGCATAGACGTGGACTGGGAACACCCGTCCAACGCCGAGGAAGGCCGAGCCTACATCAACCTCTTGAAAGCTCTGCGAGAGGTGTTACCAACGCCTGACTACCTGCTCACTACCGCTTTACCAATCGGCCAGTGGGCACTACAACATATTCCTCTAGATGAAGCCCGGGGTATACTCGACTACATTAACGTCATGGCATACGACATGAGTGGTCCATGGGCCCCACAATCGGGACATCACGCACAGTTACACAGTCATTCGGATAAAGAGGCGAGTGGATCACAGGGCGTTGCTTATATGAAACGGAAGGGCGTTCCCGCACACAAGCTTGTGCTCGGTTTACCGCTTTACAGCCGTGCCTTCCTAGGTGTCACTGGTCCTGCACAGAAATACAGTTCGTGCAGTGGCGAAGAGGGCACTTTTCCGTACAACAAACTCCCGTTGGATGGTGCATACGAGTGGCACGACGAACCGTGCTGCGCTGGAGGAAGTTATGATGGCGCAAAGGGCGAGTGGATGAGCTATGACATTCCCGTCACAACTCAAAGGAAATGCGACTGGATCAGACAAGAAGGACTTGGCGGCGCTTTCTTCTGGGAAGCCAGTGGTGACAAACCAGCCGTTTCAGGCGCAAGTCTCATCCAAACGTCATATCATGCTTTGGGCGGCGAGGAGAACATGAGGCGATTCTGATATTAATTCCACGTCCTATCTTATATTCTTCTGCACATGCTTCGCTTTTGTCCATCTTACTTCTTCTCAAAGTACTCCCACTGACCCTTCGGTGCTGGCTCCTCCAGAGCCTCCCATCTGCAGGATATGTTAGCACTCTGACGACACGCAATAATGAAGACGACACGCACGGCTTCCACTCCTTCATCTTCTTAGCAAGGCTTAGCTCAGTCTCCGCCTGAAGAATAACCTCCTCAATCAAACCAGCACCAATCTTCTGCTCGATCTCGTCGGCACTCTCGGTAGCCTCAACGATACTCTGACGGTGCTTTGTCAGGGCCTCAGTGGCTTGTCTGTAGACGGCATGCGATGGCAGCTCGGAGAGGGCGGCGAGGGTGTTCTTGTAGTGTTCGAGCAGGACAGGGCGGGGTTTGGCGACAGCTGCAAGACCGGTAATGCCGGTGGTAGCGATGTGTTCTGCGTTGCGGAGTACTCTTGTGAATGAAAACATCTTGGAGGTTATTGAATGAATGCTCTCGACTGTTGGCCTATCGAATGCTTGCCGTCCATTTCGACCTATATGCAGCCCCTGCATCGCGATTTGGGGGAGGACAGACTCCCTTACACCCCCCCTCATTGTTGTTGTGTATTTCGTTCTAGCAACTCCATTTCCGTAGCTGTTTCGCACTCCGATACCCAGACCCGTCCTCTCGTCCCAAGCAAACCCATCACCCGCCAGGTCGTACTCAAAGTTCGTCGCCGCAGCTGACGTTCATGCCCAAACACCAACCTATATTATTTTAGAGCGATGATCAAAGACATCCAACAGGTTCCGTGGTCTAGTTGGTTATGGCGGCGCCTTAACACGGCGCAGGTCCCCGGTTCGATCCCGGGCGGAATCACTTTTTGTTCCGTTTTATCTACCTTGACCCTCAACACGTAGTATTCGGAGTATGCCTACTCTTTCGTCCCTCCTTGCACTGCCTCTTCTGCACCTCCAAACACCCCAACGACAGCCACAGCAGCCTTCTCGAACCCCCTCTTATCCACCAATCGCTCAAACACACCTCCAAACTGCCTTAGCGTATCCTTCCCGTTGTCTGCTCGTTCCCATGCCTCAGGTACTCTGATATCTGCTGTAATCGACGACCGAGCATCACCTGTACGGGTATCCGCGTCGATGTGCCACGATAGGACGATATCCGGCTGACCGATGATGCGTAAGATTGGTGTGCCCAGAACTGGTCTCATCATATCATTATTTGCGCTTACTAGCTTCTGATCGCATAGTTTGTCGTAGACGGAGTTGAACACCGTCAATCGTCTTTGGGCCAGATGCGCGTAAGATGCAATTGCGTACAACGCATTCGAAACGTTCCCCCCCTCGCAACATCGATCAATGTATTCCCCAATCTCTGCACGTGCCCAAGGCGACATCTTGATGTTCAGATCAAGCACCGAGTAGTTCTCCTCGTTCACCGTCATCGCAACGGAAAACCAAACAGTTTTGCTACTGGCGTGACCCGCGAACTCATGTTTACGGCGATTCGTGGAGATTACCGAGGAACTAAACTTGACGAATTGTATATTGTGTAGCGATTGCGTTGATTCGAGAATGGGACGAGCTGATGGGATGGCTGTAGTCGAGGAAGGTGAGGGAGCTGGCGTAGGAAGGCTGACGGTTGCATTGTTGGATGTCAATAGCTGAGCGCTGTACAAAATGTCAGTATCTCTGGTTCCAGAAGGTACGACATAACGTACATAAGATTGTCAATTCCTGTATCCTTGTTCCTCTCCTCCGCATCCCTCTCCACCCGGGCAAGCTCGTTCTTCAGACCATCCATCTCGGCACGAATGGCACGCAACTGGCGCAGCAGCATAGCCTTCTCCTCCTCCAACGCGTCTTCATACTCAAGGTGCGGCAATTGAGAAGCGACCGTGCCCTGAGAGACATCCGCTTCCAAAGGATCCGAACGCGAAATATCGGAAAACAACCGGCGCGGAGACTTGCTCGGTGTAATGCCAGTACTCGTAGCAACGTGCATTCTCTTTAAGCTCTTAGACACGGGTGTATCCATGGACGCTGGATGGATGGACGCGCACGCTTCTCAATGTTGTCGTCGGCAGTCCAACGCGGGTCTAGTGTACGGGCCCGATGGACGTGAACAGAGGGACTCACGAAGCTTGCAAGCAGCTGAGACTGACCATTCATTCTCTTCCATCTCATGAGAACAGCACGGGACAGCACACGTACACGTTGCCAGCCGACCCGGGCGGGCCGGGGTGCGCGCCTTATCGTTCATGCCTGTGAATGAACGTCACTGCTGACAATCAATCCCCGTCACTTCTGACCGCTGCCTGGGTCTTGCAACACAGCCCAACTCCCAAGAAATCAAACGACCTTGGCCGGCATGTCCACGGTTAGAACCCTGACTCTTCGTTTCCATGACACTTGCTGATCCTCTGTTCAGTACGACGTTGAAGTCATCAGCGACATCGAGTCTGAAGATAACAGCACAGTCCCCTCTGCGGTCAACGTCCAGCCCATTATTCCGGCTAGTCCTCAAGAGCCCTCCACCAACTCCGTCCTCTCCAAGATCGTCGACGCCCTGATCCAAGATCTCGATGCTCACCAGCAGCTCGAAGCTCAGCGCCTCACTATGGAGCGCGGGCAGGATCAAGATGATAGGTGTGAGCGTGAGAAGAGGGATGTTGCCCAGAGGGAGGTGAGGGATTCTGAGTTGGCGCTCAGGGAGAAACGTGAGAGCGGGTACAAGGATTTCTATCGTCAACGTGTAAGGCTTCCTTGTTATTGGAGTAAAAAGCCATGCTGACACGTCCATAGGCCGAGAAACACCAGGCGACTATCGCCAAACTCGCTTCGATTGCGGAGATTTTGGCTAGGAAGGCGTAAGCTCAGACATGAAGGGCGGTTCTCTCCCGTGCGTAAGTTTATGAATGCCGCTGAGCCATATTCTTAGCAGTTTTGACCATCAATCAATATATTCGTACAGCTAACCTCTGCCTAAAAACCATTATAGTCATTCATGTCATCAAGCCCACTCCCACTCACGTTGTTCAACTCTCAAACGTAGCATAGAGCTTGTCTGCCCTTCCCTCAAGCCTCTTCTTCCTAGACACATGTGTTCTGAATGTACCACCGACCTTCTTCTTGGCTGCTGTCACGCCACCTTCGACCATCCCAACCGTAGCATAGCTAGCCCAAGTAACGCGCAACTTGCTCCCACGCAACCACTCAGTGATACGAATGAAAGACATAGAGGAGGCATTACGGTTGTGACCCTTGCTTGTCAGGGGCGTAAGGTCGAAAGCCGAGACCTTCTCCTCGACATCCTCCTCGACGGCGGCGGGTACATCGAGCATCTTGCGGGGTGGAAGGTCGGAAAGGCGTCTCGGAGACCGAATTCGGGTCCGTTCGGATTGTACCGACTCCTTTTGAAACATCATTAGCAACCAGAAGAGGGGATAGGCACATGTCCATCAGCACTTTAATATAGGACCGTGTGTATGCTCTGCCCTCGGCCATGCCACATACCAAATCATCGGAGCGGCGTCTTCCAGGGATCACCTGCTTCTGTAGGCTCTTGATTAGGCCGCAATACTTCTCTCGAGACGCATACATAGGTTGTGTTTGCTCACCTCCGTCTCATAATCGAGCGTTTGCCCACCCCCCTTTGCTGCCCTCCCACGCATATATTGCTCCAATTCTTCCTGACGTCTGGCGTTCGCATTCTTGATTTCTCTCCTACCAGGCGAATGCTGCGGGCGAGTCTTGCTCCTTGAGAGTTTAGGATCCCTGGGAGGTGCCCCCACGGGCACGGTGAACAGACAGAGTGCGGAATCAAGCGGAGCAACCAGACAGGACATGATAAATATAGCAAGGACGACAAAGTCGTCACGCAGGGCAAGAAAAGGGAGAATAGGTGTCGTATGATGATTAGGACTTGGGGGCGGTGTTGTGAGTTGGGTCGATTCAAGGCAAACAGCGACGCGAAGGTCCAACCCCCGAAACTCACACGACCTTCACACCAAACTTGGGATGAAACGTACATTGAAATTACAAGGCTGCAGACGAACGAGACGGAAGTTTAACATCTGTTTTATTCATTCCAAATAGTGATTTTAATCAGCCGTCAAAGCCCTGAATAGCCGACGCTTGACCTTGTGTGCTCCTATGGGACCACCCGCACATGCACATCATACTATCCCGAGATGTCCGTAATATCTTATCCGTCATTCAATCCATATTTGTCATTACTCTCACTTATTCCACCCCTTTGAAATCATCCACCCCTCAATCGTATTCCAAAGCGCCTGCTGAACTTGACGATCCCCATGTCTCCTGTTCTGATCCAACCTAAACTGCTTCACATTCCACGCCTTCACATTGTCATTCGGCTGATTCGAGTACGCAACCCACAACCCCTGCGTATTCTGGAACAACGGTGTGGGTTCCGTCCATCTGTATGAACCGAATTGCCATTTTTGGCCGGTGGTGAAGACTGCGACGACACGGTCCCAGTACTCCGGTTTGAATTTCTCCACGCTGTCAACGACCAAGAACTTGATGCGCTCTTCTCCGTGTCTGCCCTTGAGCCTGATCCCCTGATGCACGACGTTAATGTGATCTGGCGCCCTATCACCTCCCTTCTCTCGTGCCGCCTCCTCTGGTGGCACAAACACACCCTCCTCCAAGAACCTCTTGATGTTATGCATCGTCAACAGCGAAGAAGGCGATGATGGAATGATAATAATGGGTTGCTTGTTGCGTGATACCGGTTGTTTTGGTGCACCCGCAGAAGCATTACCTGAGCCCGGCTTACCTCCTGCAGCGCCATTCGTAGATGATGTCTTGGGTTTCTTGAGAACTTGGGTGTAGTCACCGATGCCGGTAAAGAAATCTATGCGTTTGGTCCCACGGAGGATGAGGTTGTGATTGGTAAGAACTCGTTCGTGGTCGCGAGGTATAGGTTCCATGGCAGAGCCTGCTGTATTGTTTGATGTGGTGGAAGCTTCCGCTGTAGTGGTGTCCTGATCTGCCGGTGCTTCTGCCTTTGATGAACCGTCTTGTAAGCCTTCCACCGCACTCCCGTCCAAACTGCCATCCAGATACCCAACCAACTCTTTCCTCTCAAACAAGTTTAGGTTGCGAATATCTGACTCCGAACATCCTTGGATATACTCTGTAGTACCAAGATCTTTGCAGACATATGCATACCAGACTGCGCGCAGGTCGAATGGCTCACCAGACTTTGAGCGATACCGTGTAGCCGCAGTCAGCGGAAAGGTGGTGTCGGGCCCCAGGCTGATATCTGTAGCAGAGGTGACAGGCGCACCTTCTGGCAGGAGTGTTGGAGTTACTCCCGAGGGGATAGCCTCGCGAATGGCTTCCAAAGCGTCCATGACGATACCGGTGATTCCTGCTGCCCTGGTGGTGTAGTTGTCCTCGGTGATGCTGCTCGACGTCGGGGGCCAAGCACCTTACACTTACACGTGATCTACACCATGGGGAGATAAAGTACGGGAAAAACGCATTTGTAAATCTATGTTTGAATTCGTGTTGTTATGCTTCGAGCAGATGGATGGACTCGTGTCAACGGCAGGACCGGCCTCGCGCGTACACAGAGCAAAGCAGAATGATGGACAAGGACAAGGTTTGGCCGCCAAAAGGACATGTTTTTCACATCTATCGTCAATTCCTGCTGACCAGCGGAAACCCCGTATCCCAAAGTACTTTGCCCGGAAGAAAACGCCATTGATCATCGAAAACCTGAAACACCGCGGGTGGGCGAACGCTGTCAAAAAAGTGAATTTCTGATAAATGAAAAAGACATCCACCACCCGCTGTCAATCATCCCGAACTAAACGCCTGACTGGTCGCTTAGATGGAAGAAGGGTACAACATCACGCGAACAGAGGCACCGAAAGTACGGGGAGGGAGGTTGTTCCTGAACTTGGCACGGACGAGACCGGAGTTACCGTGAGGACGGGTGACGCGACTGTTATCTTGTTAGCCATTGTTCCGGATGCGAAGAAGCACTTGATGCAATGCGTGTGCTGCTTGTGAGCTGAGCCGTGAGATGGTCGTCCGCAATTTCATGACACCAGGTTCGCAGCGTCTCCACGATATCACCGAAAGGACGCAGATCACAGCTCAACCTTTGCAGCACACCCATTCACAAACAAGCACTCTGTATAACTCACCCCCAGATAACCCTGATCTTGGTACCCCTAATCTCGGTCTTGGCCTTGTAGACGTAGGCGATCCTCTTACCGAGGTAGAACTGAGACTCCTCCTTGGTGTCGCAACCCTCGATCTTGATGAGGGAGACGTCAGGGTTGGTGTTACGCTTACCACGCTGGTAAGAAAGGTGACGACCCTTGACGTAGACTGTGATTCATGTTAGTCATCTGCCATCATGGAACATGACTTTGAAGAGGGGATTGCTGCAGATGATGTGACCGAGGACCAGGATGTAGGAGGTGCGTATGGGAGGTGGTGAAAGTGAACAATGTCGCAAATTCGAGGTAGAAGCCGTCGCTGACCCTTTGAAACGGCAATTTTTGCATTCTTCGTATCACACTGTCTTGCCGAATCGATCTCCATGGTGTTCTGTTCCAGTTTGGCCGTATTTCACCGTCGAGCACCGAAAATTCCGTCGACACATCCATCCATGATCCCGGTCGAAATCGGCCTCAAATCGACAGTAATCGCCTCTCCAAAGCTCACAGATAATACATACGGCGGTTACGGGACTCAGCGACCATTTTGACGAGTTTGTTGGCGGGACACGGACTCTCTTCGCTCCTCGCTGTGCTTCACCAAATTGCAGCCGCGCAGCGCAGGGGGGTCTCGCCGCAGTCACTGCGCCACAGGCATATTCGGGGTATCGAAAGCAAAAATAAGTAGAGTAATTCAACGGTGATGTTCCTTCAACCATGGATCAAGTACTTCCTTAACATATCTCCCGTCTTCCTCCTCGACGATCCAGTGCGAGCGACCCTTCACCTGTCGTACCTGGACGCCTTCGACGGACTTCTCGACGCCAGCCAACGACTCTTTCAATCCCAATGCCGTGTCGTTTTCGCCCTGTTCGCATTGATCAGCACTCTCATCACTCAGATAGGGTGTCGACTCACCCAAATCACCATGACGGGAGGCACGCGCTGCCCATTGACACCCAACTCCGGCAACCTGATCTCTCTACCTCGCGCAAAGGCTCGGTAGTAATTTACCATTGCCGTCAACGTGCCTTCATCCGTGACATTCGACCGATATACTAACCTTGCATCCTTATCCTCCACAAAGTCAAATGAATAGTCCACCATGAGCTTCTCTGCCAGGTATGGCGGCTGGAATGAGTAGATGTACCATGAGCGTAGCAACTGGCTTGGAGTCGTGTTTCTTCGGAAACAGAGTGGATGTGGTGAGTTGATGATAGTGAGTGATTGTATGCGAGTGGGATGCTGGTGAAGGAGGGTCCATGCAACGATACCTCCCCAATCATGTGCGACGACGTGTGTCCTGGGCGTGTTGAGATAATCAACAACGGCGACCATATCATTCACGAGATGTTGTACTTCATACGCTTTGAACCCTTCGGGTTTGGAGCTGAGCGCATAGCCTCGCTATAAAGCTAGTTAGTTGAATTCCGAATGCTTACCGAGATTTCGTACCATGTTCACTGCGCACACGCGATATCCTTGTTCAACAAGCCAAGGCATTGTCGTCCTCCACATGTACCAGCATTCTGATTGTCAGGGTCAGTATATGATCTCCACTGTGGAAGACTCATGAACGCACCTGGAAAGCCATGTATCAGAAGAATTGTATCCTTCGCATCTTCTGGTCCAGCAATGACGACGTGTAACTTTTGACCGTCAGGTGTTGAGACGAACTCGTGTCGGCCATATGTCTGGTCACGTCCAAGAAGATGTAGTCCCCGCTCCTTCTCATCTGAAGTAAGTGGCGGAGTACCGCTGAGAAGTCCGAGAGCCTTGAGGCCGATGGCCAAGGCGACGAGAGAGGAGGTGCTGCAGATGTAGAGGAGCTGGATGAGCTTCCTGATAGGAGTGAAAGAGAATACTGGTTGAAAGATCCGCTCGGTAAATGTGAAAGGAAGAGACGATAGATCGATTGATTGGATATTCTGGGATGCCATTTGCAATGTGAATTGAGGCCGTACGTGCGTGTAACGTAGACTCGCGCTTGAGCAACAGACTGCGCACACCCCCACCTCGATCCTCGGGCCTCCCCAAGGATTTCCAATTGCCTCGGCAAACCACCCAAAATGCCATCTCCTTTCAGACACAGACCCCCACCCGTTCGCCTAATCACCTTCGATGCATTCGGTACCCTCTTCTATCCTTATCCTGCCATCCAGCAGCAATACGCCTTGGCTGCTCAAAGGCACGGCATCAACATCTCCGCCGATGAACTCAAGCCTCATTTCAAGACTGCCTTCAAGCACGTTATCAAGCGACGGCCCAATTATGGACGCGGTCAGGACGAATCAGGATTATCCGAGGATTGGAGAGGATGGCAGGGATGGTGGCACGAGTTGATCCATCGAACGTTCGTTCACGCGAATGGCAAGGAACCGCCAGTTGCACTTGGTCATGATCTTCTACACCGTTTTTCGTCCTCGGAGGGGTACAAGTTACACACCGATACACTGCCGCTTCTCAAGTACCTTCACCGCGAACATCCGTTCGTCGTTCTCGGGGTCATGTCAAATTCCGATCCACGAATCCCACTCGTCCTCGACTCACTCGGTATTTCGAAATACTTCGCCCTGACGACACTATCTTACGATGTCGGCCATGAAAAGCCACATGGAGCGATCTTCGAAGCTGCTTTGAATAAGGCAAATGAAGTGCGACCAGTGATGGAAGGAACGAGAGATACAGACATCGTACCGGCAGAGTGCATCCATGTCGGAGATGACAAGGAGCAAGACATCGAGGGTGCAAGGACTGCCGGATGGAGATCAATATGGATGCAGCGAGGAGAAGATTATGAGGCTACTTCAGCGAGTTCCTTGATGGATGTTGTGAGGATCATCGAGGGGAGGTAAGGCGTCGGTTAGGGAAGGAAGAAAAATATGTGATACCCACTATCGACAATACGACAAAAAGAAAGAATTGTCTATACACGCACAAGACAACCAGCATCAGCACATTCACTTGGTCATTTCTGCATCCGCCTCCAGGATTTTATTGAGACCATCACGCTTCACACATTTCTCCAACCTGAACGAAGCCGCGAGTTCATCCAACTCATCAAAAGACTTGTCTTTGAAGTACTCTGCAAATTCTTGAACCAAGTATTCCGACACCAGCATCTCCCGCAGAACGCGGTGAGCATGCACGCGGAGACCCCAGTGGTGCGGATACCTGATCTTGTGAAGATGATCCGGAATCTCGGCTTCCAGATGCTTCATCACAGGTTCATAGATATCAGCAACGAACTTGTCGTTTCTGCCCCACTTATCGAGACCCATCCTCTTCTTCTTCTCGAGAAGAGGCTTAAGAAGGCGGATGTAAGGTGAACCGGGGTCGGTGTAAACCATGCCCTGGAAACCAATGTCCTTGTACGTCCAAATACTCCAGCTTACATTCTCCTTCCGGTAAACGGATAGCTGTTGGCCGAGAAGGTCGTACCGCTGTTGGTTGATCTCCTCGAAGTTCTTATCGTCCTCTGGACTGGCATACACCGGGCCAAATTCGCCATTCCATACGGCTACTTTGTGTTCGTGCATGAACTCAACTTTGCGGTCGAACTGTTTCTGCAGCATTTCCTTCTGCGCCGAAGTCCCCTTGTACGCATCTCCCATAGGGAAACCCATGTTGGAGTAGTCATGAATGGCGTAGACGGTGTTAGGAAGCACCTTCTCGAAGCCGCTAAAATCCATGGCGTAGGTGTTACCATCGAGGAATAGCATATGGTTGGGATCAACTTCGCGGATTGCCTTCTCCACACGAGTATAGAACTCCTGGAGATCAGAATGCTTCGGATCACCAGGTTCATTCATGGGGTTGTATCCAGCGATCCAAGTGTTGTCAGCATAATGCTTAGCGAGCGCCGTCCACAGCTGGATAACTCTGTCTTGGAAGTCCTTGAACTCCCAGAAGAGGGCTTTGTGGATCCCAGAGTCGGAGTGCCAGCCTTGATTTTGCCCACCAGGGCAAGTATGCAAGTCAAGGACGGTATAGATACCTTCAGCCGCACAAGCGTCCACGATGCGATCAACGAGCTTGAAACCGGACGCCTTGATCACGCCCGGGTTGCGGTCGTCCATAAAGTGGCGGTGGTTGATCGGAATGCGAAGACAGTTCATGCCGAGGGACTTTAGAAACTTGGCATCAGAGGAGGTAAAGAAGTACTCCAGGAACTTGTCGAAGAAGAAGTCGTACTTTTCTTGGCCAAGGACTTCGAGCATCGCGACACGAAGTTCATGTTCATGACCGGGATATCCAGTGATGAAGTTCTCCATGTTGAGGTGTCCACCGGTTGCTACCTTTTGTTACTATCAGCCTAGATCAACGCCAAGAGGAGGAGTTGGCATACTCCTTTGAGGATCACGCGTTCTCCATCGCTGTTCACGATATCGGTCCCCTCCACGCGAAGGAATCGAGGTTTGAGAGCTGAAGGTGACATGGCGAATGTTGGTTGTTGACGGCCGTTGTGCTGAGGAAGTCATCGCCGAGCACGACTGAGCTCTTATATGATTCAATCATGACCCCAGCAGCGCCTGTACTAACCGGATCGATAGCGATATGGAATCCATTAGCCGGCCAAATAGCCTGCGGGGCGAGCGAGTATACTCTACGGTCGCCGGTCCAGACGTTTAACCGGACAATCGTTGCCTGAAGCTCTTTACTCAAATCCTTGATGACGCAAGTGCCTCCTCATTGACCCCACATCCTGGTTATACGTCTCCGCTGCGGCGCCGGAAAAGAATGAAAGACTTGGAGGCGCACGGAGCACTCTCTGCCGAGGTGTAGTGTGTGGGGTCGCGCGCCAATGTGACTTTATTTCGTACCGAGAAATTCGAATCTGGGGAGTACGAGAAGTCGATTCAACCGGAATTAAGCTTCAGCTGACCTTCAAGACCCCCGCAGTATGTCTTCATATCGCCGGCTAAATCAGGTTTGTGCGACGGACCCACTCTGGTTGCAAATGTTCTCCACCAGATCAGCTTGGCTATAAAGCCAGGAGAAGCCATTCCAATAGTCTCCAACGTCAGTTCGAGATACCTTAAAAGCGGATATGGCGACCAAAGACACCGCTGCAGACCTCGCGGAGCGTTCCCAGGTCAACTACCTGCTGGGCTTGGACACCGTGCCCTGGTACCGCAAGCGCAGCCTCCGCAACCTCTATTTCTGCCTCGTCCCAGCCGCCCTTGGCGTTGAGATGACCTCTGGATATGACGGGTCAGTCTTGAATGGCTTGCAGGCCGTGCAACCTTGGATCGACTACTTTGGTCACCCGCAAGGCGCAATCCTTGGTGTCATGACAGCCGCGTTTTCTATCGGTGCAGTCCTCGCTGTTCCTTTCGTGCCGTGGACCAATGATCGCTTTGGTCGGAAGGTCTCCATCATGGTCGGTTCCGTCATCCTCCTCATTGGCGTCATCATCCAGACCGTCTCAATCAACATCGCCATGTTCGTCATCTCTCGAGTGATTCTCGGCATGGGCATTCCGTTCGCGATCTCCGGTGCATCTCAGCTCATCGTTGAGCTCGCGTACCCTAAGGAACGCGCCGTCCTAACGGGTCTCTTCAATGAAAGTTGGTACGTAGGTGCAATCATCGCAGCCGGCGTCACGCTCGGCACGTACAACATTCCAAACAACTGGTCCTGGAGATTGCCTTCGGTTCTCCAGGGTGCACCGTCTATTCTTCAGTTGATCTTCATTTGGTGGCTCCCGGAGAGTCCGCGTTGGCTCGTTTCGAAGGGTCGCTCCGAAGAAGCGTTCGAAATTCTCGTCAAGTACCACGCTGAAGGTGATCGCAGCTCCGCATTTGTCGCCGCCGAGTTTGCCGAGATTCAAGAGACGATCAAGCTCGAGGTAGAGTCCTCCAAGCGAAAGTGGGTCGAACTCCTTCAAACCCGCGGAAACCGCCGCAGAGTCCTCATCGCGGCGTGCGTCGGCCTCTTCTCGCAGTGGTCTGGGAACGGCTTGGTCAGCTACTATCTTTCGAAAGTGCTCGCTACTGTCGGCATCACTGCCAAGCACGACCAGAACGTCATCAACCTCGGTCTCATGTGCTGGAACTTCATCACTGGTGTTACGGGATCGTTCATGACAAAGTACATGGGCAGACGTACGCAATACATGAGCTCTTATGCCGCCATGACGTTCTTCTTCGTATGTTGGACGATTGCGAGTGCGGTGTATGCGCAGACTTTCAACCACCACGCAGCCGGCGCCGTCGTCGCTATGATTTTCTTGTATTATCCAGCATACAACCTTATGATGCCACTCACCTACATTTACGTGACCGAGGTCTTTCCATTCGTCACTCGTGCAAAGGGCGTTGCCATCACGCAGATTTTCTCCCGCGCCGGGAGTGCATTCAACCAGTTCGTCAACCCAATTGGTCTCAGCAACCTGGGTTGGAAGTTCTACATCGTGTATGACGTTTGGTTGGCATGCGAATTGACGATCATCTACCTCTTTTACCCCGAGACAAAGGGGCCGACCTTGGAGGAACTGTCGATCTTGTTTGACGGACCAGCCGCGAAGGTGGCAGTCGTGACAAGGACGACAAGTCCGTCCGCGACTGAGATGATGGATATCGAAAGTGACGACAAGGGTGTTGGAGTAGTGCAGTATGTGGAAGATATTACGAAAGCAAATGCGTGATATCTGTGGGACTAGCTATAGCGGACCGCCAGACGTGAGTGTACGATAACAAGCGATTAAGGTTCTGATTACTTACCAATAATATCCTTACCTCCACGCATGCGTTTATTAAAAATAGCTCATAAATCGAACACTCCACTCGGATGTAACCGACTGGCCAGATTTTGGACCCAGTCGATAACCTCCCGGATGAGGCAGTCGGAGACGTACTACGTTAGTAGCAATGCAAGAGGATAAAAAATACTGAAGGAGGCCGTAAGGAGAGGAGGAGGAGGAAACCCGGGAGGAATGAGGGAGACGGCAGCGGAGGTCGAATGGGACCAGTGAGGAAGTCAGAGTCGATAGGCTCGGACTCGGAGAGAGTGAGTTCAGGAGTGGAGAACTCGGGGAACTTGATCTCGATGGGAGATTCGTTCTCAGCCCGGGCGACCTCAACGGTAGAGTGTTCCGTAGTAGAGGCACCACAATCGGCGAGGTTGTCCGCGTACTCAAAGGCAGCGGCCTCGATAGAGAAAGCCATTTTGAGTTTTGCTTTGCTTTAGTTTGTGTGTGTGTGTGTGTTTCGTAGTTTGGTAAGGAGGGAGAGTTTGAAAACGAGCAAACCCGTCAAATCCGGTGTAGACCGTGGGATCGCACTCACCCCGTCGAAACGGCGTCGTTTGAGGTCGATATTTGCTCGACACCTCTGATAGCCATATGACCTGTTGTCGAAATTCCAGAAGTTTGACACGATTTCTTCGCCGTCTTTCCCTTATATAATTCGTGTATATAGAGACGGTGAAAAATTATTCATCGCAGGAAAGGCCGGGGGCAGGGACGAGGTAGGGAAAATGGATATAGGTAAAGCACGCGTTGGGAGGTATTGAGGTTCCGTGAAATGTATTCTCCGGTCGCGATTTGCCTTTACGCCGTTCGTCAGTACCCCTAGACATCCTGCGAATGATTTTGGTCAAATCCTCGGTTACTCGTGTATACCCCATCCACAATAACTGTGGAGATGCCCAGATGATCATGATATATCCATTGGAGCAAGGATTCAGCTTCTCGCCCGAGTATGGATCCGGATTTCTCGGACCGGTGGTGCCGTTACGTGGGTGGCCCTCCGACAACGTCAACGAGTGCCTTATGAACTACCAAATAAACTAGTAAAACGATATGTATATTCTCATATAAAGTAACATCGACCACTGTGAAGTATATCCGATCCGGCTTGACTCACGCCGGTGAGCCCGTGGTTGCTGTCCACCCACCGACAACTCCACTTCAATCCACCTGACTTTAATTCAAACGGTCTCATAAGATTCTTAAACAGGGAAAACACCCATCCTGTAATCACATTCCTCTGTATTCGTGCATCCCAGTTGTTTCCGCAAACGTACGCGCGTGGGAACCATTCCCCGGCCCATCCCCCTTCACCGCATCCGGCTCACCCACCAAAATCACCAAGATCCAAATAATCACCCGAATGAATGCACTCAGTTTCGCCGCCCGTCGCATTCTCACATTATCAAAGTATCCAGACCGCCATACGCGAGACCTCCAACACGGCCCTTAATCATCTTGCCTTAGCGCCGTGTCGGAGCCTTCGTTGCCACCGTAACCACAACAATACGACAAAACTACAGGACAATTCCGGATGTAAAACCAGTATAGACGGACTTCCTTTGGCGTATATCAATGAGTTCGTGTCTCTTGTAAGGATGCCGTGAACGTTGTCTCAGGTCCTTCATAACCGTGTCGTAGATACAACACTCCTCCGCCGTGACCTTCTGTAAGTGGTATGTCGCAGAAAACCCGAGTTGGAAATCACGACTTGACTGCCGCGATGTTGACGGGTTCAGCACATCGAGTGACCGTGCATGCATTTGCATGAGTGGAGCGCGAGGCCAAACACTACACCATGCCTATAGCACTCCATTCCGGTGATGGGCCTCATCTATAGGCGGGTTGCGCGAAGGAGCGGTAGTCAATCAGCTGGTGCAGAGTGTGGCGACTGCGGGTACATGCAGCCGCCAACCCCGCTTCCGTTTGACGGGGCAATAGATCGGTCCAGCATCAATACTTAATGAGCTGGCTCATAGAGATCGAACGTCTGTATTGTTACTCTCGTTTGGTGATGGAACTTAGGATACTTGAAGACTTGGCATGGTGCAGTCAAGTGACTTTGACCGGCACGATGTTCTAAGCTAACCTAACTAAGGCGCAAGCAAAACACTACACCATCTTCAACCCTGTTACTACTAAGAAAACCGACATTACACCAACCACTTCTAAGTTAAACCTTGCATGCGCGAACCCCGAGATTCCTTCTTAAGCTTACCGTTTACAAGACCGTGGGAAAAGACAAACTACGGGAAAGCGTGTTGGGTGTCTTGACCAGATCTATAAACAACCCGTTCATAAGATATGAATGGACCATTTATAGACCTGACCGAGAGAAGCACGGGACGTCACAGGCTCAAGCATCGTCAAGGAAGCGCATGACTGCAGCGGTGCGCGCGCGGGGTACCGCACGGCGGCTGGTCGGCTCCACAACCCAAATCATTCAAAGTCACCACCACGTCCATTCAACCAATCATCCAAAGTCAACATGGGCGGTGAACGCTTTAATCCATCCTCCTCCGCCTACCCAACCCACTCCTTCGCCCCCAACCCCTCCTTCCCCAAGATCCACAACCTCGACATCGACCATCTCCGTGCCTTCACCGCCAATGGAGGTCAATTCGAAGACTGCAACCTCCCGGCGATGATGTATGATTTCAGGAGTGATGAGGAGAAATATATCGAGTTGGAGGTTTGGAGTGCGCCGTTTGTGGGGGTGGGGCGGGAGAGGGAGAGTAGACCGTCGTTTGATGAGGCGATGAAGTGTGTCAAACGCGAACGGGTCTGCACAGGACTGGGCTAACTGGACTCACAGGCGTGCTGAATGGCGCAAGGCGCGTAAGGGAGAGCGTTTCGGTCCAAGTTGGGTGAGTCGTCCCTATCCCTACTCCTCCCTTTCCTCGTCCAACACGAACGGCAACTGATCCGCATTCACACAGTCAACTCACTGGTTCCGTATCACCCTTCGCAACTTGGATCAAATCTTGCGGCACCCAGCCGCTGACCAGCACCTCGAGCTGCACTTTGACTGTGAAGGCGAAGGTGCGGTATTCACCCCCGAGGGTCTTATGCTCCAAGGTACGCACCTCCTCCCAACACATCCGCATAAATCCTCCTGACTCCATTATCCAGGTCTAACTGGCGGCGGCGGCGGCGATCGCCGCGTCGAATTCATCCTCCCCGAAGCCTGGTGGTCCTCCTCCTCCTCCCCCACTTCCACCGAACGCATCATCTACATCGAAGCCGCAATGAACGGCATGTTCGGCGTCCCCTGCGGCGACCAAATCTCCCCTCCCGACCCAAACCGCTACTTCGAACTCCGCACCGCAGACATCGTAGTCCCAAACATGACCGCATGGCGCCTGTTCTGGGATTACACCATTATCGCGGATTGTGCGCGCGAATTGGGAGGGTGGGAGGGGGAGAAGGCGTTGGGTGTTGCTACGAAGATTTTGGGGACGTTTAGGAGGGGGAAGAAGGAGTGTTTGGAGGAGTGTAGGGAGGTTGCGAGGGAGTTTTTGGGTGGGGGCGTTGATGGAGCTGAGGTGTATAGGGGGGAGGGGAAGGGGGAGCCGCTTGTGTTTGGGATTGGGCATTGTCATATTGATACTGCCTGGCTTTGGCCGTTCGCTGAGACACGTCGGAAGGTTCGGAACGTCTACGTACTTCTTTTGAGTGTATGTGCTGATGTCGCGAACAGATTGCTCGTTCTTGGTCCACACAGATCGACTTGATCAAGAGGTACCCCGAACACCGCTTCACCGCCTCCTCCGCCCAACAATACGCCTGGCTCAAAGAAGACCACTCCAGCCCCGGCGGCCTCTACCACCACCTCCGCGAGACCATCCACTCTGGCGCATTCACCCCCATTGGCGGCACCTGGGTCGAATGTGACACAAACATGCCAAGCGGCGAATCCCTCTGTCGCCAATTCCTCCTCGGCCAACGCTTCTTCGAAAAAGAGTTTGGGATTCGGTGTAAAGTTTTCTGGCTCCCGGATACGTTTGGGTATTCGAGTCAGTTGCCGCAGTTGTGTCGGTTGAGTGGGATGAAGTATTTCTTTACGCAGAAGTTGAGTTGGAATAATATTAATAAGTTTGTGTATACGAGCTTTAATTGGGTTGGGATTGATGGGTACGATGCGCAGTTGTCAGACAAAGATGGTTGCTGATTGACATCGTACAGGTCTCAGGTTTTGTGTCATATGACACCGTCGGAGACGTATAATGCTCAAGCGCATGGTGAAGACCCTTTGTACGTCGTTTGACGTCATTGCTGATAGGCTTTCACAGTTGGCGACCTCATTCGCTCTGTCACGCAACACAAGAACAAAGGCGAAGACCCCTCCTCTCTCCTCGTCTTCGGTAACGGCGATGGCGGCGGCGGCCCTCTCGCCCAAATGCTCGAAAAACTCCGTCGTTGCCGTGGAGTATCCGACACCGTTGGCCGTCTTCCTCGCGTTTCTATGGGTGGGTCTGTGGACCAGTTCTATGAGAGGTTGGAGAAGAGAACGGAGGAGGGCAAGACGTTGCCGAATTGGGTCGGTGAGTTGTATTTTGAGTTGCATCGCGGGACATACACGAGTCAAGCGAAGACGAAGAAGGGGAATAGGTTGAGTGAGTTCTTGTTGAGGGATGTTGAGTTCTTCGCAAGGTAGGTGTTGAGGTTTTCTGAGTTTAACTCACACATTGCTGTGCTGACCGAAAGACTTACAGTCTGGCTACGATTTATGACTCAAAGTACGAATACCCGAAGAAGGAGATTGATGAGTGTTGGCAGATGATTTGCCTATGTCAGTTCCATGACGTGCTTCCGGGGTCGGCGATTGAGATGGTGTTTGACGATGCAGCGGCATTCCATGCGCAGATCTGGGATCGCGGTCAAAGGATGCTTGCGTCTGCATTCAAGGTCCTCGGCATGTCGTCTCACCCGAGCAAACACACTCCTCTCGCCGGTGTCAGTACCGTCGCTTGGCCGCGTACTGAGGTTGTTGAGGTTGAGGAGGAGATCGCTACCAGTGTTGACAAGAGTGTCGTTTTTGAGCAGCAGAGTGGTAAGAAGTATGTCGTTCTTAGCACCGAGAGCACGGGTGTCTCGAAGGTGGAGAAGAAGGAGGTGCAGCAGAAGGGGATCACGAAAGAAGTCACTGGTGAGTCCGACTGTTATTTCGCTGAAACGTAAGCTGACAACATCACAGTTGAGGAGGTGGAGAAGGGCATCTTTGTGCTCAATAACGGTGTCCTCCGCGTGAAGGTCGAAAACGGTCATGTTACCAGTTTGTACGATGTTGAAATGGACCGCGAGGTTGTCGCCAAGGACGGGAAGGCGGGACGATACGTTATCTATGATGACCAGTAGGTTGCCCAAAGGCTTGAGGTTATAACGTTGATGCTGATTGCTCTGGTAGACCGCTGTACTGGGATGCTTGGGATGTCGAAGTTTACCATTTGACTGGTCCCCGCACGTATCTCGATGAGTGCAAGACAACGATCGTCGAAGAGGGTCCCCTCCGCGCATCTCTTCTCGTAGAAAGCAAGATCAGCGAGCACTCCTGGATCAAGACAACTATCAGTCTGGACGCAGTGTTGTCCGGTGCCGATTACACTCATAAGACCACCTTCGAGAAGGCATTGCCCATGCTCAGCTTTGACGTTGAGGTGGAGTGGCAGGAGAGCCGTAGCTTCCTCAAGGTAAGAGCTTGAAGGACATCCGAGATACTTGATGCTCATATGCTCCTACAGGTCGAATTCCCTACTGACATCCTCTGCGACACCGCCAGCTACGAAACCCAGTTCGGTATCAACAAAAGACCCACGCACTTTAACACCAGCTGGGACGCGGCCAAGTTCGAGGTTGTCTGTCATAAGTGGGCTGATCTTTCGGAACATGGTTACGGACTTTCAATCCTCAACGACAGCAAATACGGTTTCGCTACTCATGGATCGACCATGCGTCTTTCACTCCTTCGTTCACCTAAGGCGCCAGATGCACATGCTGATATGGGTCGTCATCACTTCCGTTACGCCATGTTGCCTCACCGTGGGAGTATCTCGCAAGCTGCGGTTGTCAGAGCCGGGTACAACTTCAACAACCCGTTGAGGTTGCGCTACGTTCCCGTCCAAGATGAGAAGTTCGACAGCCTCAAAGACCTCTTGAAGAGTATCTGGATCGAGGGTGCTGATAACGTGGTTCTTGATACGATCAAGAGGGCAGAGGACGATACGGACGTTGTGGTCGCCGCCGGACACAGACCCACCTCCTGCAGTGGCACCAAGAACAAGTCTATCGTTCTCAGGCTTTATGAAGCGTACGGAGGAAAGACCAAGGTAAAGGTGGTGACGACGCTACCGGTGGTAAAGGCGACTGAAGGTAAGCTAAGAATTCCCAGTCACAAACCAGAGGCTAACATGGCTGCAAAGTGAACCTTTTGGAAGACGAAATCACTGTCCTGGACCACAAGAGAGCCAGGATGGATCACGTCACGTCTGTCGCTGTGGACTTCCCTATGGGGGCGTTCGAGGTCAAAACTCTTAAGTTGGAACTATCCTGGTAAAGCCCTGAACCACCCTGCCCTACGTTCCGCTTTTTCGCTTCCGGGTTTGTTATGATTCTGATCACTTTTTTCTGTGCTATCTTTGGTTTTCGCAACGGCCATCCTTTGCGCTGTTTAAAGGCAAAGCCTGATATTACAAAGAGAGAATAATTGTTTTTGAAAATTATCTTAGCAGTACAAACTTGTCATATATCAGCTCTCTTCTCGTTTGGTTGCTCCCGTGACATCTGCAAGTCGATGCGGGTCGAAGTCGTCGTTACATCGCGTAGGAAAAGTCCGAGGCAGCATACAAATTTCCGTCACAATGGTAGCCCATCCTCTGCAAACGACCCTTTCTCATCCATCGCAACCCATTCTCTTCGCGGCTGTTGGACCTCATCTTCGCTCCTACGATCTGAACACTGGAGCTACGCTTGCGAAATGGTTAGCACCTGCTCCTCCAGCCGACAAGAAGCCCACAAGGGAAGAAATTCTTGCTGGCGATGCGATTCGGACGATGGTCTTGACCAAGGACGGAAGCAAGTTGGCTATAAGCGGCGAGGACAAGGTTCTCCGCGTGTTTGACGCGTCTACACTCGAATTGATCTCAGAAAGGACCGTCCCTAAAAGAGTCTGCTCATTGGCTCTTGTCGACAACGACGCAACTATTCTTACTGGAGACAAGCACGGAGACGTCTCCTCTTACCCTTTCACGCTGGCATCAGAGGAAAGACAGGGAGCGCCTGCTGAGGATGGAAAGCCAGCAATCACCGAGGAGACCGAATCGCTAGCAGCGGGTTCTGCGGCGAAGAAGCAAGGAAAGGTTCCCAAAGGTTACGACCTTGCTTGGGGACAGAAGACGAAGGACACAGATGCCATCCCAGAGAACCTTTTGCTCGGCCATGTCAGTATGTTGACGACTATGTCTCTGCTGCACTCGAACTCATCCACCTACATCATGACCGCTGACCGTGATGAGCACGTGAGAATATCCAGATATCCTAAGGCGCATGTAACGGAGAGATTTTTGCTTGGACACACTGAGTTCGTCGGCTCCGTGGCTCAGCTTGACGAGGATGTTGTATTGACAGCCGGTGGAGACTCGTGGGTTGGTGTCTGGAACTGGAAGACGGGCAAGTTACTGCACAAGTTGGATCTTGCTGATGCGGTGAAGGAGGCACGCGGCGAGGATGGCAAGAGCGCTGTGTCTCAGTTACACGTTGTGGAAAACCGGGTGTTCGTTATCGTTGAGAAGGCGCCAGCCGTCTTCGTCGTCGATTTCTCTGATGAAAAGGTTCCGTCCATCACCGAAGCCATCGCACTCCCTGCGCCTGCTCTCGCACTCGTCACCGACTCCGCGAACAGGCTATGGGCGAGCATTGACACCATTGAAGTACCTTCAGCTTCCGTACTTGTCGCATTCGAGGCCGACAGCCAAGGAAAGTACAAGTCGATCAACACTCCTGCATTCGAGTCACTGGATGTGGAGGCCGGTCTTTGCCCATTCTACACTACAGAGCAGCTCCGCAAGCGCAGAAGGGAACCACAAGCCGACAACAGCGAAGACAGCACAGACGTCAAACTCGGACGCTCGGCTCCCGGCCAAAAGCGAAAATACCCCAACGGACCGGATTTCAAGAAGGAGAACCAGGCGAGGAAGAAGGGTAAGATTGCAGGTGCGGAGGATGCGGTGATTACGGCTGACGATCTTTCAGCGGAGGGCAAGGTTCCGGAGGTAGATACTACCTCGGGGTTGGCGAAGGAGGTTGCGAAGGATGAGGTGGAGTCGAGCTTGCAGGCAAAGGCTGAGGAGAAGGATGCAGGTGCCGTCGCGACGTTGGATTAAAACCGCCCATCCGGGAAGTGGGAGCATCGAGCATGTCACACTAGTATGGTTATTGGGTAGAATAGAGCTCAACATGGGCATTCTATCATCAAATGATTGGCATTTATGGTGGTACTAGACCAGTATCTAAAAGCCTAATCTCCTGACCCTTGGCGTAGCACTGCCTGGCCTCCTCATCCCTGGTGTCGCTAATCTGGCACTGCTATTTGCCTTTTCTGTTCGTGCCCTATGCAGCTGGATTTGTTCCTCCTCCTTCAGTTTCTGCTCCCTTTCAGCATGCATTTGCGCCTCCAACTCCATCTTCCTAGAATATTCCTTTTCCGTTGCACGCTTTGAAGTGTTATAACCCTTCTCCTTGATAGAGTAGAATACACCACCCAGTTCTGCGAGCCAATGAGGGTCCACGGAGGTTACTGTAGACATATACTCCTTTGAAGTAAGAATGAGCTCATGGTAGACGACGTAATCCGGCAAGTACCCAAGACCATACAATGCCGACGTAGGGTGAAGATAACAGGGCACACCGGAGCGGACGTTGGCATATTCACCAATACCCTTGACACGAGCAGCCTGCGAGAAATAACCAGAGCAGATACACTTGCGCACAACGTCCCAATCCGTGCCACATGACTTGAATGTGATCTTCTGTGACTTCATGATGTCGAGAAGCTGCTGTCGAATCTCGCGAGCTCGGCGAAGCGCTTTGGGATGCAAGAAGTGCCTCGTACACCAGTCATCCCGATATGCGTTGTGTTTCCATTGGTTGTAGACGTGTAGCAAGGTTAAGTGATCAGACTCAGGAACGAAGAACTTCTCACGAGCGGCATCAGACTCTTCCTGACGCTCCTTCGGCCGGTAAAATACGGTGGGCACCGAAAGCATCGACACGATCGTCAACATCTCGTCGGTGCACCCGTATTCTTCGGACATGATGATCAACTTTGACAACGAGGGCTCCATTGGGAAACTTGCCATCCTCTTACCTAATCTGGTCAATTCACCTGAGTTGTCAAGCGCACCCAACACCCAAAGATCAAACAAACTGCTCATCATGGTATCCTCGGGAGGAGGGTCCATGAAGTCGAACTCGAGTAGATTCTTGACATTGAGACTCTTCAGCAAGAGCACAATGTTTGCCAAATTGGTTCTTTGGATTTCCGGAATGGCCTGGAGGTACATCTCATTTCGAAATGCTTGCTCGGTATACAAACGGTAAGCAGTACCGGGACCAGTACGACCAGCACGTCCAGAACGCTGATTGGCGTTGGCTTGAGAGATGGGGGTGATTTGAAGGGTGTCCATTCCCATACGAGGGTTGTAAACCTTCAGCTTGGAGTATCCGGCATCGACAACATACATGATACCATCAACCGTCAACGAGGTTTCGGCAATATTCGTCGCAATAATCACCTTTCGCTCACCTTCCGCCGCTTTATCAAAGATCTTAGCCTGCAGATCCGCCGGCATCTGAGAGTAGATTGGTAATACTGCCAGCTTTGGTGGATTATCCAGCTGCTCCAGCCGTTCCTTGATCACCTGTGCAGTACACTCGATATCTTCTTGTCCTGTCATGAACACCAACACATCACCCGGTGGATGCGTCAAGTGAATCGTCAAGACTTGCTTCACAGCACTCTCGACGTAATCTTCGCAAGGAGACTTGGAGAACAAGACGTCGACGGGGAAAGTACGACCGGGAATGATGAATTGCGGTGCGCCTCCGTAGAATTGAGAGAAGCGTTCTGCATTCATAGTGGCGGACGTGACAATCAATTTCAAATCCCTTCGTCTCGCAATGATTTTCTTGATCAACCCCATAAGCACGTCGGTGTTCAATGCACGCTCGTGTGCCTCATCCATGATGATACATGAATACTTGTCCAGATCAGCCTCCACAAGCGATTCACGAAGAAGTACACCATCAGTCATATACTTGATGACCGTATCCTCACTCGTGCAATCCTCAAAACGAATAGCGTAACCGACAACCCCACCAAGCTTCACTTCCATCTCTTCACTGACACGCTTGGCGACTGACATAGCAGCCACACGACGAGGTTGCGTACATCCAATCATACCAAATTTGGAGTACCCATCTTCGTGCAAGAATTGGGTGAGCTGGGTGGTCTTGCCGGAACCCGTTTCACCAACAACGATGACGACTTGGTTATCGCGGATGACATTCAGAAGCTCTTCGCGGACAGCAAAAGCAGGCAAGAACTCACGTTGCTCCCTCAAAGACTTGGACCGAGCGAATTCGGAAACACCTTCGCTTGCCTTAAGATGAGAAGCAAACTTGTTGCTGCCCCTGACATCTTCTTCTTCCCCCGCAGCTTCCTTCCTCTTAGCTTCCTCTGCCGCCTCCGCTTCCTCGTCTCGAACACCAAGGACGTTACCCAGAGCAGTACCCGCCAGACTTGCAGCCTTCGCAGCGGCCTTCTCGCGCTCAGCTCGTTCGCGTCGCTGCTTGACCAGCACACTTCCCTTCCTGGCAAACACAGCCAAATCACTCTGTGGATCTCTCACCGCCGGGACGGGATCCTTCTGCCTCGTAAACTCGGCTCTCCCATCCAAGAACGGTGGGCGAAGGTCATGCACGAGAAGATGTACCCGATTTTCCGCCTCATCCTCGAAATCAGTATCAACCATGCCCCGCTGCAGAGCTCCAGACGTCAACATCCGATTCTTCTCCCACAACTCATTTTCGCGCTGCCACTCTGCTTGTCGCGCCGTCTGCCTCTTCTTCGCTTTCACTTCCGCAGCCAACTCCGCACGCAGAGCTTCTTCTTTATCGGCATATGCTTCGAAGGGGTTATGGGAGTCGTAGTCGCCAGCTGCGCCGCCGTATTCGTCACCGCCGTACCAGTCACGGTCGAGACGGGATTGTTCTTCTTGCCATTCTGCGTAGTCTTGGTTGGGAGCGGACTCCTCGGGGTAGTGGGTGTCGCGCTCGTCCCATGCTGTATGGGCGACACGCGGGGTGTTCCAGCCCAGGGCGGCGGATCGACCGGTGTCGGCGCGTGCTAGGGGAGTCTGACCGCCGCGATCACGAAAAGATGGTGTCCGGTTGGGATCAGAAGAGCGGTATATGGGAGGGCGGGAATCTGCGCGCGGCGTAGAAGAACGGTCGTAGGTGCGGTCATTCGCGTTATCTCGCCTGTCATGATCTCGACGGTCGTCCCGTCTATCGTAGTCCCTTCGGTCCCGACCATATTCGTCCCCTGTGTCATCTCTTCTTCTCTCGTGCGCCCGCGACGAAGTCGACAGTCCACCTTCTGATCTCTTTGCTCGATGTGCCGCCAACCTCTGCCTCGCAACATCGCTTAGTCCTGGTCCCAGACTCGGTGTCTCTGGTCGCCGTTCACGGATGTTTCCGCGCTGGACGACCGGCTTTCTGAACTCGATAGATTCTGTATCTGGATCCGAATGGTCGATTCGAGGACGCTTCGTGTCGCGCTCGCGGTCGGCATTCTCTTGTCGCTTTTCCGCAGCCAGGCGGTCCAGACCAAGCTGAGATTTCTTTGCGGGCGTTGACGGTGCTTTGAAGGCGTGTCGTTCCTTATCGGCCGGCAATAGCAGTCCACCTACTGTCGGCAACTCATTGCCTGTCATTCTTTCCGGTGCGCTGAACGACCCATTCCCTGCTGGCACACCCTCCCTCGGCTTATTCTTCGTGACTTCCTCATAGATCTCGTGTAAAAAACTGCCCTTGAACCTCCCAAAAGCCGAGCATGCCCTTGCAAAGGCAGTGACGGAAGGCTGGTCGAGCGCAATCTGGATGATCCGCGAGGCAAGGGTATCATTGGCGCTGGATGTACCGAGCTCGCGAGACACGGATATCGCAATGGAATGAACGAACGACTGAGGAAAAGCCGAGGCCATGGTGTTGGATATCTGATGTCTACGTTACAGGTGTGCCGCTTTGGGGTCGGCCGGTCATTCACGTGACTGTACATGCCAGGATACGACGCGCTTAGTAGACCGCAACGAAACATTACACCAGAGAAGCAAAAGACAGAGGGGTCAGGATGCGGTTCTCAGCAATCGTAGCGTTCGGCTTCAGCGTCTCATCGACAATAGCAGCAGCCGTGCAGGCTCGAGACGACGTCCACACATCACCCTACTCTCCTGATTTGAACCCGAACAACTTTGACGAGACCATCAAGGACGGAACCTACTTCATCAAGGCATACTCACCACAATGCAGTCACTGCAGAGACCTTGCGCCAACATGGAACGCGGTAGCCGAGCAGTTGAAGGACTTGGAGGGCTTCCACTTCGCCTCGTTGAACTGCGCGGCATATGGAGATCTCTGTTCAAAGATCGGTGTGACGGCATACCCTTCCATGAGACTGTTCAAAAAGGGAGAGCAGATCGAGGAGTACCCAATGTATGCTTCCCGGACTGAGAGGGAGATCAGCAAGTACGTGAAGGCGAATGCTGGTGTCGGCGAGAAGACTCCTGAGCAGGTCAAGGAGGAGGCACCTAAGGTCGATGTTGAGAAAGCTACCGAAGTGGCTACGCCAAAGAACGCCGAAATCGAAAAGAAGCTCAACGCCGAGGCACCAAAAGCTCTTACCAATGTGAACGCTCACGGTATTGCCACCGAACTCACCCAGGAGACTTTCCACTCCCTCGTCTCCACCACCAACGACCCTTGGTTCATCAAGTTCTACACTCCTTGGTGCCACTACTGCCAGCAGATGGCCCCTGCATGGACCGAGCTTGCGAAGGAGATGCGTGGAAAGCTCCGTATCGGCAGCGTCAACTGCGAGGCTGAGCCGAGGTTGTGCAAGGATCTTGGATTGAGAGGTTACCCCACTCTCATGTTCTTCCGTGGAGGTGAGAAGGTGGAGTACGAGGGTCTCCGTGGATTGGGAGACTTATTGGCTTTCTCGAACATGGCTGTTGAGGCTGGCGCCCACGAGGTTGACGCGGCTGGTTTGGAAAAGTACGCCGAGAAGAACGAGGTTACCTTCATCTACTTCTACGATGACGCTACTACCTCTGAGGACTTTGCTGCTCTCGAGCGCACTTCTCTTCCCCTGATCGGTCACGCACCGTTGTTGAAGACCAAAAGCGACATTCTTGCCGCGCGCTTCCGCGTCAACGCCTTCCCCAAGCTCATCGCCGTCCGCGACGGAAAGCCAAACTACTACACCGCCCTCGGACCTCGTGACATGCGCGACTACCGCCGTATCATCAGCTGGATGCAATCCGTCTGGCTTCCCGTTCTCCCCGAGTTGTCCGCCGCGAATGCTCACGAGATCATCACCTCCGAGAAAACTGTCGTCCTCGCTATCCTCGATCCCCAGGCCGAGGACTTTGACGCTGTGAGGAAGGAGATGAAGGATGCTGCGCTTGCATTTGCGGATGCTCGTGCTGAGGATGAGAAGGCGGACAAGATGAGGCAGCGGAAGGAGAAGCAGGATAAGATTGATGAGGCTGAGCGTGATGGTGACAAGGGTGCCGTTGACCGCGCGAAGGGCATTCAGGTCGTTGTTCCCGAGCCGAAGAAGGTCGGCTTCGCCTGGGTCGACGGCGTGTTTTGGGAAAAGTGGATCGCCGGCACATACGGTATCGACGTTCATGAGACTGGACACCGCGTCATCATCAACGAGCAGGACGAGAAGAGGTTCTGGGATATCACCAAAGTCGGACAACCCATCCCCCCTGCCAAAGCCCTCGTTCTCGACACCTTGAACGCAGTCCTGAAGAACCCCCGCTCCATCCACTTCAAATCCACCAAGACCCGTTTCGAGTCCGCCGTCTCCGCCGCCAAGGAACTAGGCGAGGCACACAGACATTCTCTTGCGGGATTCGGTGTGTTCTTGTTGGTGCTCGGAGCTGTGTGGTGGTTCGTTAAGAGAAAGGGAACGGGTGCGTTTAACAGGAGGAAGGGAGGTATTTTGGATGGGGTTGGGCTTAAGGACGTGGAGAGTAGGGCGGGGGCTGCGGCTAGTAATGGCAAGGGAACTGGAAAGTTCGATTAGAAGTGTCATAGGAGGTGTTCTGTGCGTTTTTTTGTTTGTCTTGTTTTGTTGAACTCTGGGCATACGCAGTTGCGAATTGAAAGCGAGTTGTCACTCTTTTCACGTTTCTTGCGGTTTCAATTGAAATGCATCTCCATCCAAGCTGGTATATCCTCCTTTCTAGTACGTGCTCGGCATCCTCGTCAGCACCCCACCATCAATGAATACGACACTCCCCGAGGTGTACGTCTGCTTCTTGTTCGCAAGGTACAACACCGTCGTAGCCATCTCTTCCTCCGTACCTGGTCTTCCAGTAGGAATGTCGATACCCTGCGTGTCACCCTTGAGATCGGAACGGTTGTCCTTCTCTGAGTCGCCGGCGGTGAGTTCGGAGGGGAAGAGACCGGGTGCGATGCTGGTTCATGTCAATCATTCACAACCAGGAAAGGGATGGAAACAAAACTCACGCGTTGACACGGATGTTGGTACCACTCAAATGCGTAGCCAGCATCTTGGTGAGATGAGTGGAAGCGGCCTTCGTACACGAATACAAAATCCCAGCCATAGCTACCCGCCCAAACGCCGCATTCGAAGTGATGTTGATAATCTGTGGGTGATTGGGAGACTTATTCAGCAATGGAATGAACGCGGCGCTGACAAAGTAGTATCCGAGAACGTTGACCTTGAACACGGAGAGAGCCTCCTCGTAGTCGTTTTCCCACATGGATTTGGCGAGGGGGGTGGCTTCTTTTGCAGCGTTGTCGATGCCTGGGCCGGCGATACCGGAGTTGTTGATGAGGATGTCGAGGTGTTCTTCCTTTTGTTTCAAGTCGTCTAGGAGGGCCTGGATGGAGGCTTTGTCTGTTACGTCGCCGGTGATGGGGATGATCTCGCCTTCGGCGTCGGCACTATGTTGCTCGGCGGAGGACTTGAGCACATCTTCGCGACGGCCGGTGATGTAAACCTTTGCACCGTTGACAGCGAGGGCACGGGCGATCACTGAAGGAAGCCGGTCAGTAAAATAAGCAGGAGAGGAACGAGGAGGAGAGAGCAACTTAGGCCGATACCCGTTCCGCCGCCAGTCACGAGGACCTTTAGGCCCTCGACGTCAAAGAGGTTGGTAATCTTGAAGTCTGGTGATGATGACATATTCTGTTGGAGTTGATCTGGTGTTGTGCCGCCGGACTCAAGCTCTCTCAAATCCGAGCACCGTAGACCATGACGTCATTCAAGGGTCCTTATGAACAAGAGGGTTGACCAAAAGAGAATGCAGAATCGCAGCATGGGTTTCCATTACAAATGCCCGCTCTGCCATTTCCTTGCGAACAATGATTTGTGATTCGTCTTGATTTCTCACGCGCAAGCTCGCGGCCGGTACAGGAGCTGGTCGACGTCCGTCAAGGTTCTGACCAACCATCTTATTCAAGGGCTAAGACATAACCTTTCGAGCCACGACAATGAAAGGTTCGAGCCACGACAAGGTTGCTTGCCCGTACGCTGAGGGGGAGGGGGGGGTGGGTGTGCGAGGTCCGGGGATGATTGGGTGGATGAAGTGTGTGTAATGAGTATATTCGCAGACCGCCAACCTACAATAACTAGCTAAGCCAAATTAGGAGGTATAATATGGCACCGCAAGAGCGCGCTACTAAGGACGCTTACGGTAAAGAAATGTTCTAAGTGGCGAAAGTGATGTGTGCCCCTGCCTGGGGACGGTTGGAAGGTAAAAGGCTCAACCTGTTCCTCCCAGAGCTTCCTCGTCGGCGACTCTATTGACTTTGATAAGGAATGATCTGAGGGGACCCAGAACTTCCTTGGACTTCGAAGACATGACTTTATCGAAAAGGGTACGTCTGTCGTTTGTGAGTACGAGTTCCTCCCAGTAAGGGCTCAAGTCCTCGATCTTCCCCATGAGGACCCTCCGCTGCTCATCCAACACAGGACATTCCATAATTGCGTGGAATTCGTTGTCGATCTTGAGGTTGTTGCCGTTATGGTTGCATTGTTGACAAAGCCCGAGTCCTCGAGGGATAGGTGGATGTTGATTGCGGCCCCTTTGTATTCCCAGGTTGTGGGCGGAGAATCGAAGTCTGGCGTGCGCACGAGCTTGTCGAAAGTCAAGGTACTGCTGTGTGCAAAATTCTTGACGGCGCGCGTTTTACCGCCTATCTGTGCGGGGATAGTTTCACGAACCCCCAATCTTCATAGACAAGACTTGGGAGAGCGATTTCAGTGGAGAAGTCGATAGATCAGACTCTTAGGGATCGATAAATGTCCTCGAAACGCGTGTAGTACCATTTCTCATAGAGTTGTGACATTATGAAGAGTTTCGGCGTAGGTGCATGATGTTGCATGAACATGCATGAAAGCATCGAAAACACTCTCTGGACCCACAAAACCTCAAAGACTGTTAGAATCAAAGAAACCACACGCAGAACATGTTCATCTAAGCTCCCTCTATCTCATGGGACCCGGAGCTGGCTCCCAGGGTGCGTTTCTTTCTTATAACTGAAAACACATTTTCAGCATGAAGCGACTGAGGGAGGCCTTGTGGCCCAAAACAGGTGGCATGACGTGATTGCTAAGGATAGGTATGATCAGTTTGAACCCTTACTCGACCTCCGAGGCCTTTAATTATGTTGTTTTAGGGGTTTTTGTCATATTGAGTTTGCGATTCGCGCGCACATGGGAAAGTTACGTCAAGAATTTTGCACACAGCAGTACAGCCAAACGCAAAAGTCATGCGAATCGCGCGCCTATCAGCGACGCACCCCCACCAAAGGGCGCGGGTAGACATAAAACTCAACAAATCTCTTCATGTACAAGGTCAGAGCTGCAGTTCAAGATATCATAAGATTCGCAAGGGTAATCTACATCTTCTTGTAGCCCAAGCTGCACGTGCAATATGCTGTGAGGCAAGATTTCTCGCCTTTCGCTCCCGCCGTATCTACGTTACAGGGACACGTGCATGACATCGCATGATGCGTAACACTGGATAGACGTGCAGCAAACGATGCAGGCGGAGGTATGAGCAGAAGTCCAACGTCATTCTACAGCTGTCCTGACTGAAACCTGCTCCTAAGACTCCTTGGCCATGGAGTTTGGACGCGTTTTGTAATCTCCCGTTGTCGTCGAATGTGCGGGGGTGCATTCAGCTTTGCGCGCGATTCGCATGACTTTTGCGTTTGGCTGTATGTGTATGGTTGAGGACGGAGAGAGTTGTTGGTTGGCCGGTTGACATGGTCCAGGTGGGTGTGCAGGAACTGTAGTCTGGAGGATTTCGCAATCTCGTCGTGGTAGTCTGAGTACGTTTTCTGTGTCATGAGTTCATGTAGTGGGGGGGCGAGGTGGGAGAATGTTGCTGAAGCGTCGATGTCAAGGAATGGTTGACATGAAGTTGACCATACCAACACCATTTCTTTCCATTCTGCCAGAGTCGTTGTGACTGTAGATAAGATTTCCGGACCAGGTGATTTGACCCCACATTCGTTCTGAAGGTAGTTGCGGTATTTTAGGGCAAGGTGAATTCGTCGATGAGAGAGTGGGAGTTCGTCAAGATTGTGGTAGAGGCCGATCTGCTTTATGGGTGGAAGACGACCTATCACATGTGTCTGCATGCCTGCAAAAGGTTGAAGGCTCTGCGAGCAATGGGGAGACTGTGTTGACAGTGTGACTTCGAGTTCCATAGTCCTCCATGGGAGATAGAGAAACCAATATAATCGAATTTGTCGACAACTTTGAATGCTGGACCATCTGGTAATAGGCAAATGTCTGGTTGTGTACCTGTCGACAAGAAGAGCACTTGAGACTTGTTAGAACTGATCAGGAGTCCCTAGCGAGAACTGAATTTCCGAAGAGAGTTGACAAGTTTCTGTAAAGCATTCTCGTCGTGAGCCAATAGTGCGATGTTGTCGGCCAGCATAAGGCAGGGGACTGGGGTATCCATGAGTGTTGGAGCTCCAGTGGAGGGTATAGCTAAGTGCACAATGCTTGACACAACTCACTGCAGGTGCGCGCAATTATATCAACTCACCCAGCAAGTGGGCGCACTAACGCAGGCACCCAGGCACGCGGTCGATAAGACGATTGCCTTTTGACACTTCCGCAACACAGCGGCAGCGGCCCAACCACAGGGACACCACGGGGACACTCACGAAGCGCAGCAAATGTCTGGTTGTGTACTGACCTTTCGCGAACATGCCTCTCCGCCGGTCAGCGCGCATTGCTGCTCTTGATGCCCATCCGAGTGCTGTTTTCGACGACGGCGATAGTGACTGGACGACCGACGCAGCGAGGAAGAAGCGCGTGAGGAAGAAGGTCGCTCTTGATACCGAATCACCCACGTTCAACATCGCGAACGTACCCGTCGAGGTCTTATTGACCGTCTTCTCCAACTGCACGTATCACACTCTCTTCCGCCTCACCCGCGTCTGCAAATACTTCCGCCAACTTCTCGTCCCGGCTGTCATGCCCCCCTCTTCTTCCTCATCCCGCCGTCAAAATCCTTCAGCGCTCACAGCGACCGCATCGGCTATCTGGGCGACGGCAAGGGAGAGGGAGTACCCCGGCCTCAGAATGAGAGATGACGGAAGTTTACCGCTCGGGTTCTCGGAGTATCGCGTTTTTCGCCTCATGGGTCACAAACCCGGTATCACCATCACTGGACTCGAGGAATGGATGGGGACGGATCATCGCTGTTGGTATTGCTACCGGGCAAATGCACGCGTTTACTGGGTTCTTGGGATCCGGTCGTGTAGGAAGTGTGCGGTAGCCAGGTGTTTCTCGTATACAGTGCTCAAGGCCGAAATCAACAAGAGCCTCGGACTGGATTTGACCAAGAGGCAGCGGGTTGCGTTACTCCAGGCTATTCCGTGTGATAAGGGGAGTGATAGTCGGTCGCTTTATCATAAGAGCAAGGTGTATGAGATTTTCGAGGTCGTGTCGGCGAGGTTGTTGGAGGTTGGGAGTGAGGGGGAGATGGATGGCTTTTTGCGGGGGCTGGTGGAGAGGTGGGAGAAGAAGGAGGAGCTCGAGGCGTATTCGTATTCGTACTGGATGTATTCGGTACAAACCCAGCGACGCGCCGAACTCGGCAAATGGGCCGAACAGAAGAAGAAGAGGTATCAAGCTATGATTGTGGAGCGGTGCGCGACGCTCGAGCCACCCATTGGACAGGTGATGTTGGTCAGGATACATGAGTATCGGAATGTTGATTGGGGTATCCCGTTTGAGATTTTGTGGGACGAGTACGATCGCGTACTCAAGAAGGACGCACTCAAGCTTGTCATCCCAAGACAAGCGAGGCTACTCGAGGCGAGTGATCGGAAGAAGCGGGTTCATCGTGCTTTTCATGCGATTATGCATGAGGTTCTTGACGGGATGTATGCGGAGCTCAAGAACCCTGGGAACGTGTTGGGGCCGCTGAGTAAATGGAAACCGGAGGCGTTTGCGGGGTGGATGTGTCGTGCGATGAGGGAGTGTATTCGGCGGTGTGGCACCCTCTTAAAGCGTGAGGGCGTCTCTCTCCGGAGCGAGAATTTGGAGAGCTTCATTGCGCACGTGGATAGTCATCTTGCGGGCGATGTCATTTTGCATGCGGGGTATGCGGTGTATTATGCCGGACTCTATCTTTACCCGAGTAGGAGGGCGAGGTATTGGTGTGGACGGTGTTTGGGCCGGGGTGAGGAGCATTTGGAGGGGATGGGGTTGGAGAGGTTGGCGAAACATATATGTGTTGAGCATGGTGATGAGTGGAAGAGTGATTCTATCTACGCGACGGATGTCTTACCCGACACGTTATGGCAACATGGCGGGAGGGATTCTTGTGCGCGAGGACATCCGGTGAAAGATCGGAGTTTGTGGTGGAAGTGTGGGGGGGAGGGGTGTAGACGTGTCGTGTGTTTGTATGCGGTGTGTGATCCGATGAGGTTGCGGTGGAGGCAGGTCGAGGCGTATGTTGAGTGGAGGGGGAAGCAAGATAATGAGGAGGAGTTGCCGGAGTGGTTGTGTGAGGAGTGTTTGGGGAGGATTGGGGAAGGGGAGGGGGAGGAGGGTGTGGGGACGAGACAGGTGAGGTTGACCGAGCTGTGGATGCCGGAGGGGCAGAGGAGGATTACGGAGTGTTTTGAGGCGGAGTAGGAGGACGGTGGTTATGTTAACGGTATCGATATGGCCCATCATATGATATTCTGTATGTTAAGACGTGAATCACGATGTATAAGTGCATATACATACTTCTCTTCCCAATATGACGCGCGGGCTTCTTCTATCCGAAATGATGTCCAAACCTCCAAGCACAGCCTCACCCAACCAGACGGCCCGTATTTTTATCCCATCAACCAGCGGGTCAACGAAAGTCCAGTCGTAACGACATACGATACGATGGGCGTCTTCTCGTGCTTCCAGACTCCTCCAGAGCATCCAAATCATCCCAACAAGCACCGCGACCCTAAACTCCCCAAGAAGTTCAACGAGGAGAATAACCTCAACAACTACGAACAAGTCCGCAAAGACGCTCGCGAAGGAATCGTATGTGGTCCTTTGCTGAAGTATAGTCATGTTGATTACAGCGCGGGGACGTGGAATGGTACTGTGTTGATTGTGGTCAGGGAGAGGGAGGAGGGGGCGATGGGAAAGAGGGCGGGGATGAGTGTCCATGATGAAGGACGGGCACAGGAGTATCAGGAGCAGTCCAACACTGTGTACCCACAGGTTGCAGTGAACGGGACAGCGACAACGGCGACGTACGAGAATACAAGTGGCGGGAATGTCACGTACCCGCTCAACACCTCGGCGCCTGTCAACCACGATGGGCATCCGTATGCGCAACCGGATGCGAACACGTATGAGATGAATACGTTTGAGAGACATCAGCAGTATTTGGGACAGGGTCAGGGTTACGGGCAGGATTCGGCGGCGGGGTATGAGACTGCGCATTCGAGGCCGTATACTTCTGCTAAGGAAAGTACGTTTGCGCCGTCGTATCAGAACGGTAACGGTAACGGCAACGGCAACGGCTCGTCGGCGTCCCAGTCTGAGTCTAAGTACGGATATGGGTATAGCGCTGGTGGGTCGTCGTCCCAGCAGCAGCATCAACCTCACACCGTCCAACCGGATCTTATTCACCGGGAAGGCGATCATTACCTTTCTTTCTACCGCTACTACCTTACTTTGCCTCTGAGCCCCGGAAACTCCTCGCGCCGCGTCACTTACCGCATTCCACTCTCCCGGGTCGAACCCATGCCCTCCAGCACTGGCACCGCCGCCGTCGTCGCCATGCACGTCCAAGTCCAAGGCGAGAAAGAAGCCGGAGACGATGTGGATGAGGAAGGCGCAAATGTCGAACGCACATTCTGGGTCGCTGGATCAGAGGAAGAAATGAGAATCGCGTTTCACTCGTGTAATGGATTCTCGTCCGCGATCAACCCTAAAGACTTTGGTGGACCGGATCCGTTGTGGAAGGATTTGTATCGGAAGCATGAGAAGATGCCGTTTCATGTTTTGCTCGGCGGCGGTGACCAGATCTACTGTGATGGAATTTCGCGTGCATCTCCGCTGTTCGGAGAGTGGTTAACCATGTCAGCGGGCGGCTCTGACTCCATGCAAGAGAAAATCGCGGCGAGGTGGACGGAAGAGATGAGGGTTGAGGTCGAGACGTACTATTTGTGGCATTATGTCGAGTGGTTTGGACAGGGTATTGCGGGGAAAGCCATGGGTGAGATTCCGGGGGTGAATGTGTGGGATGACCATGATATCATTGATGGATTCGGGAGTTATCCACATGAGATGCAGATGAGCGAGGTACTCTCCAAGGCCGGTATGGCTGCGCACAAGTACTACACCCTCTTCCAGCATCATTCGACGTTGGCAGAGTGTCAGAACCCGCAGCATACGCCGGCTGGAACGTTGTTTGGAACAACGAGGGGACCGTATATTAAGCAGTTGCCACGACATGTGTTTACGCCCCTGGGGCCTGAGTCTTGGTTGTTGGGCTTGGATTGCCGGACGGAGAGGAGGAGGGAGCTGATTTTGAGTGAGGGAAGTTATGCGCATGTGTTTGATCATATGCGGAAGTATGTTCAGAGGGGTGATTGTAAGCATTTGATCGTGTTGTTGGGTGTACCGATTGCCTATCCACGGACTGTGTGGTTGGAGAGGATTTTGACCTCGCGTTTGATGGATCCGGTCAAATTGTTGGCGAGGCAGGGGTGGTTCAAGGGGCTGAGTGGGTTGATTAATCGCTTCGATGGTGGTGTTGAGATTCTGGATGATTTAGATGATCATTGGACTGCGAAGCACCACAAGGCGGAGCGCAACAAGTTCTTGAAGGATTTACAGGAGTTTGCGTTGGAGAAGAATGTCCGTATCACGATTTTGGGCGGCGATGTACATTTGGGTGCGATTGGGTTGTTTTATTCCAATCCGAAGTTGGGGTTGAAGCCGGAGAATGATCACCGTTGGCAGGCGAACATCATATCGTCGGCGATTGTGAACGCGCCCCCCGGGGATAAAATCGCGTCGGTTCTTGCTCGCCGTAATAAGGTGCATCATTTGGATCATGATACGGATGAGATTATGCAGGATATCTTTACGCATAATCCGCAGGGAAAGGAGTTGAAGAATACCTGTCTTTTGCCGTGCCGGAATTGGTGTTCGATTTTGCCGAGGGTGGAGGAGGGGGGTTTGGATATTGTGATGAATGCGGAGAAGGTGCAGGGTGCTGTTGAGGGGGAGACGAGGGAGTATGTCTTCAAGGTGCCGGTATTGCGGGATGTTGTCGAGAAACATCGGAGGCATCATCATCCGCAGATGAGGCGTTGATGATGGAGGTATTGGCATATGGACATTAATGAACGTTTGGGTTTGGTCCGGCTTGGATTGAGATGTGATTGTTGGGATAGCATACGCTTATGAACGTAATGTTTGATAATTTTTACACTGTTCTTCATTCAATCCAAAGGCGTTCTTGCGCATGCCCCAGGTAAAGCGATGACTTCGTATCTCCATCTCTCAGCTGCAGCTGCAGTGCGCGGCGAGAGGGAAATGGTAAACCGAAGCTAGGCGCCTACGGCGGCGTTAATTTCCTCACTGGAAGAATTTCGACGACGCTAGGAGCGCGAGCACCGAAACACACAACTTCTTTCGCCCCAACATACCCACGCTCGTCTCCATGAGTTAGAGAGTCTTTATACCTTCTCGTACAAGCAAAACGTTACTCGTTCTGAAGTATGATAATTTTTTAACGTCACATACTGTTACGTCATAATTATGCGAACCCGACAACCAGCAGGATAACCTCAGAACAACAGCCCACGCCAACACCATAAGGAACATCCAGGATGATCATTTTGCAACCATTGTCATACATCCTGTACATCGCCAATCGCGTGTACGCGTACTGGTCCCTATGCGTCAACTACACCCTCTACGCCATCCTCTACTACTTCCTCGGCGGTATCCCTCCATCTTACACCACACGTCCGAACCCATCCAAGGGATATCGTCCAAGCGTTTTCGTTACGGGCGCAGATGAGGGGATCGGGAAGGCCATTGCGTTTGATCTAGCGAATCACGGGTGGACCGTCTGGGCGGGTGTCTTGAATGATGCGAACGGGCTCAAGCTTGAAGCTGATTGGGGAACGCATGAGGATCCGCAGCCGGAGAGGCCGGTTGCTGGCGGAGGTCTGTACTACATGGTATGCAATGTCTTAGACAAGGAAGCTATCGCTTCCGTTGTCAAAGACATGACCGCGCTCTCTTCAAACCGCCGTGACTGCCCGCTCACCGCCGTCGTCAACGTTGCCGGCTTCTGTATGATCTCGCCGATGGAACAAACTTCCCGTGCTGATATTCAGCGGATGATTGATCTCGATCTCATGGCTTACATCGACGTCACCCGCGCCTTTCTCCCTTTGCTCAAAAAGCGCCAAGGTCGTGTGGTCAATATCGGGAGTTACGGAGGCTACATGCCCGTTCCGGGGTGGGCAACGTATAATGCAGTTAAAGCCGGCTTGGAAAACATGACGAGGGCGTGGAGTTATGAGACGACGAAGCTTGGGGTGCGGATGACCACTGTGAGGCCGGGATGGGTGAGGACGGAGGGAATCGGACCGAAGATCATGGAGGCGATGAAGGAGTATGACAAATCGAGCACCGCAGTTGGGTTTGATTCGCTCGGGAATGCGATGGAGCCCGAACATCCCTCTGCGGCGGCAGAGGCGAAGGCGTATAAGACCATGATGGAAAAGTGGAAGAAGCAGGTGGGGACGCAGACGCGTCTGGGGACGCCGGCGGTGAATGTGGCGAAGACGGTGCGGGACGCGTTGAGTGAGGCTTGGATGCAGCCGGTGTATACGGTAGCGTATGATGCCCTGCTCAGTCAGATGTTCAGGGATTTTCTGCCGGAGCCCGTGATGGAGTGGTTGACTATGAAATCGTTTACGTGAACATGAGTAATCCAAAACTTGAGATTCGCTACCAAAAATTACTATCAACAAAATACTTGGTATACCTATCCTATGAACTCCCCCGTTCTCCAAAAAAGGACTTGACCCATTTTTACGTCTTAAAAGCCCATGCGGGATGCCTGTCACCCAACACCCTCCTCGCCTCCACGTCACCCTGCTCAGCCTTCGCGAAGCCTTGCAGCAGATAATCCCTCCTACCATCCTCCTTCGCCCGGTTCTCCTTCAAACACCACCACCAGACCACAGCAACACTCACGATCGCGATGACAAGATATCCAACCGCCATCCCATGTCCGAGATAAAACCTCGGAGATCCACTTGGACGGTACATCTGCGTCCCGATAATTGCACCCGTGTTGCCGATCGTGATTTGCATAGCACATGCCGTAGCGCGCTTAACCTGTCCACTGACATTCATCGAAGGCCAGGAGAGGACGATGGCGGTCGCAGGGTAAATTCCCGCGGCGGCGACGATTGTGCCGAAGTACTGTACACCGGGTGTGTGCGATGCCAAGAGGATGATGTAGCCTACGATCGCGACAGCGGCAGATCCTATGATGAACGGTGCGCGTGACGAGACGCGGAAAGACAGCGCGGCGATGATGAGGGTGAGGACAGAGGCGATTGCGTAGGGCGGTACAGTGAGGAGTTGTGCTTGGGCGGCGGTGTAGCCGAGGTCTTTGATGATCGTTGGGAGGAAGAGCGAGAGAGTGTAGAGCGGGAGTGACATTCCCATGAAGTTGATGCCGTAGAGGTATACCGCGGGGTCTTTGAGCGCCTGGCGAACACCGTCCCAGGAAAATGATTCCTGAGACACGGCATCGGAGTCGGATGAGAGACGAGCAGTGAGGAGTCGTTTTTCGTCTTCGGAGAGGAAGGTTGCGGTGTCAGGGTAGTTTACCAACCAGATCGGAGCGAGGACGGACACGACGATAGTGAGGAGACCTTCGATGATGAAGATCCAGGACCATCCAGGTTTTCCGCCTACACCGTCCATCTTGCCAATTCCGTAGGCAAGGATACCACCGAAGGCTCCTGCTGTTGCTGCAGCAGAGAAGAACAGCGAGACGCGGTAGACGCGTTCTTCGCGTTGGTACCATCGGGAGAGGTAGTACACCACACCGGGAAATAAACCAGCTTCGGTTACTCCAAGGAAAAAGCGAGCGGCGAGGAGGCCGGCACCGGAGGAAACGAGACCCATGAGGACGGAGACGATGCCCCAGACGAACATGATAAGGGGTAACCAGATCCGGGGAGTGGTCTTCTTGAGTACGATGTTGGACGGTACCTCGAATATGACATAGCCGATGAAGTACAGCGTCAGCGTCCAGAGGTAAGCGTCTCCGCTCATCCCAATGTCAGTCGTCAGACCGTCCAGCTTCGCATTTCCGATATTAGAGCGGTCGAGGAAGGAGAGTAAGTAGAGGAGGGTGACGATGGGGAGGATTTTGAGGTCGAGTTTGCGGAGGAGACGCTTCTCGAAGGCGGGATCAGAGTTGACAGAGGTGATTGACGGGGGAAAGGCAGCGGCCTTCTCGTCAACGTGCTTCCCAGATGAGGGATGAGCAATGGCGGTTTCGATGATGTCCGACATGACGAATGGAGTTTTTGAAGTGCACTGCAATTGCAATCTCTGTCTCTACTGATGCATACCAATGGGATCGGGTCATCGAGCGTCTTATGTAATACCCAAACTCATGTCGACATCTATCTTTCCATCCCCTCCATGTGAAAGGGATAAGCTTGGATCACGTCACGGACATCGAAATCGCGCAATTCGTATCCTGAAGCTCCTTGATCCGTCCTCCTCTCCGCCTACGGAGCTCTTTCGTCTCATGATGACGTGCTTTCTCCACACCCCTCCTTCACCCGGAGAGAAGGTTATCTCCATGACGGCCAGGTGATCCAATCGGCTCTTCATGAAGGTCAGAACAGCCAAGAGTTGACGTGCTTGCTTATCGAGGATGGCGTGCTGGTCTTCGTTACTCGCGCAACACCCAGAATCTGCCGAATTGGGAAAGTGATCGACACTTCGCACGGCTGAGAGCGACGTTCAGAATATGATGAATTGCGTGCTACGCTTCTTGGCCGGCCGGTAGAGTTCAATCAGGATTGCGTGATGATGTCCGAGACAGCTGGCAAGAGTGGGGAAGAGTCACCGCAGAACATATAAGCTGGTCCTCTGCTCTCCTCGTCCCTTTATCAACGACCAGCTACAATGGCACCCGCAGCAGTTGCACAATCCCCTGTGTCTTCACTCCCTATCGACATTCCAATTACCTTTCCCAATCTTCAAAGCAACTATAACCGCAAGTCTCATCCCGATGACGGGTACACTTACACCATCCGGGCAAACCCTAACTTGACTTCCGGTCAGCACGACATTCTCCCCTCCGCCATTCTTCCCTATGATGCGTACCCAAAGGAAGTCCGTGGGCAAACAGTCTGGGAGGCGAAGGATTACATCGACCGCCCGGAGAAGTGGGTAATTTGGTGGACTGAGGAGGAGATTGCCGACCTCGAGCGTGCCGCCAGGGAGTTTGAGGAGTCCAGCTTGGACCTTACCGAGATTTCGCAAGACAACTTCCGTCTCTCTCCTGCACTCGCCACCAAACTCGGAGCAATCCGCGAAGACCTCGTTAACGGCAAGGGATTCACCTTGCTCAAAGGCCTTCCCGTCCAGCGCTACTCCCTGAAAACTTCAGCAACCATCTACACTGGTCTCGGTACATACATCGGTCACGCTGTCTCACAGAACCACAAAGGCCATATCCTCGGGCACGTCAAGGATTTGGGCAACGATCCCACACAAATCGACAAAGTCCGTATCTATTCCACCAACGCCCGTCAATACTTCCACGCCGACGACTCTGATATCGTCGGTCTCCTTTGCCTAGAGAAGGCGCTGGAGGGCGGTGAGTCCGATATCGTCTCCTCTCATCACGTTTGGAACGTTCTTCAACGCGAACGCCCGGACGTCGTGAAAACTCTCACCGAACTCTGGTACTTTGACCGCAAAGGCGAAGTCTCCCAGGGCGAGAAAGGCTGGTTCACAAACCCGATCTACAGCTATTACCATGGCCGCCTCATCAGCAAATGGGACCCCTACTTCGTCCGCTCCCTGGACCGCTTCATCAAAGCCGGTCTCGTCCCCCCCCTCTCCGCCCCCCAACTCGACGCGATCGAAGTCCTCGAACAAGCCTGCCAACGCGAGTCACTCCACATGATTCTCGATGTGGGGGATATCCAGTTTGTGTCCAATCTGCATGTGTTCCATGCGAGGACGGCGTATAGGGATCATGCGCCCGAGACGGGGAAGAAGAGGAGGCATTTGTTTAGGTTGTGGTTGGCGACGCCGGAGAAGGAGGGAGGGTGGGCGCTGCCGTTTCCGGATTCGAAGTTGGTTAAGAGGGGGGGGATTCAGGTTGATGATACGCCGCCCAAGTGCCCGTTGGATGCGGAGTAAAAGTGGAAGATATTGTGTAGCATATGGATACCCTCATACCCTAGTTAGGAATATGATTCTTGCTAAAGCGCATTTTCACTCCCTGCACGGTGCGTTCTTTGTGTTGGTGGGAAGACTGAAACAAGACTGTATTGTGTTAACGCCAACGCCCGAGAACCTTCTGACTTGTCTAGCCAAGCCTACCCTTCCTGTTACGGGTGTGAGATCCGCGGTATTGGAGCCTGCTTAGGGTGTTTCGTTGGGTTGTGGTGTTGATTTGAGTCAGTAATATCATACGTGGGGGTATTGCAGCTTGCGCGCCGTGTGAAGTATAAGATATGTGCATTCTCACACCATCATCACAAAGTACATGTGGCTAACAGATAAACACGTAAGAGAGACAACGTCCGATCCATCCAACAACCTGGCTACGTGTATATGCGGTTGCGCACGTTGAGGCTTAAACGCCGTCGCTTGCAGTTGCAGCCCGCCCACCAGGATTCTTCTCGACCTCCGGCGGAGGGAAAATGAAGCCTCGACTGTCCGAGCATCGATCAATCAAGACTGACATATCCAAACCCCATTTTTTCAATGTAGTGCATGTCTCGAGATACGTATCTTCCGGGTGCAAGCGACCTTCGATGACGCGCAACCCTTCCATCCTGAGTCTTTCGATCACGCTTTGATGAAGACGCTGTTGTGAGGGTCGGATGTACATGTAATCCTTGTCCTCGGTTTCCTCGCCACTAGGCGGGAATAGTCCAGGATGACGATTCACATGACGTAGGCCAAATGAGTATGAGGAGTCGTGAGGAGTATGGAGGTACTGCTCCGCAGGTCGGCTGTCCTGATACCAGCTTTCCAGAAACTTGTGATCAAACTCGAGGAGACCGTTACGGTCGCAATTGTCGACCATCCACTTGAGCGTAACATCTGAAAGACCGTGAATGAGGTAGCTGCCGCCAATGTCCGAATGAGCACCTGTGAACCAGGTCTGTTCAACAACCTGAGGAATGTTCTTAGTACGGGCTTTGTAGTACTCAGGTTTCAAGATCTTCCACACGGCAGGGTAGAAATCCCTTCTGTGCTCATCAAGGGCAAGTGCTTGAAAAGCATAGTCGACGTGCTCTCCTAAATCCACATCGAAGAACGCTTGGGCTTCTCGAGCTGCTTCCGGTACGTCCTCATCATCAACATGTCGCAGAGACGGAACACCAAGAGCGGCAACGGTGTCAAATACGCCGACACAGCGAATGTTGACGTTCCGGTACCGTGTTTCAAAGTGCCGTTTGGGATCATCGAGAACTCTGAAGCGCTCTGCTCTGGTGTGGTTAGAGTTTTCGCCCTCAGACTTATACTCGTACCACAGTTCATCAAAGTGGCTCATATGTTCCTTCTGCAATACACCTGCCCACTCAATGAAGCCGGCAACGCTTCTTGCGGTGAACGCTCCACGCGAAAAGCCAAACAGAAAGATTTCGTCACCTTCATCGTAGTTTTGGACGATGTAGGAGTAAGCTTGCCGAACCTTATAGCCCATATCCTTAGCCATGGTTTCCTGGAAGAAGCGGGAGAAGAATAATCCCGTGGTGCCAATACCGGGCTGATAAAAGACGATCTGCGGAATCTTCTCGCCGTGAACAATCGCGGTCTTCTTGATTGCGCGAGCGAGAAGAGTAATATTGCTCGGAGGCTTGACTTTACCCGCATGAAAGTTGTAGAGCTTCTGCTTGTACCACGGCAGGTCGGGCTTATTACGGCCAGTATCTTGATGTATAAACTGTTCCTCCCTGAGACGGTTTTCGGCAGTGTAGGATGAGGCGAAGAGACCAAGCGTGGTATGGAGCAAGGAAGGTGGCCTGGGAAGATTGAGTTCATCCTGAGATGTGCCATCGCAGCAGACAATGATCCGTTTCTTCAAAGCTGGGCGACTGTTCGCGGCGAAAGCTGGATTGTAACTTGCCATAGAGTGGACGATCATGAAGTTTCGGTGTTGATTGATTCCGGCGGATCAAGAGGGCCACTTCACATTCATAAGAGCCCGGTCCCTTTGCGCTCAGCCGAGGTGAAAGCATCGCGTGGCGAAACAAACATGTCCACATGATCATTCTGCGTCGTTGCGGGTCGTTTTTGCGAGACCATATTCGCTCGGGCCGTGATGAGAGAACCTCGGCTACGGCATTGTACCGACGGCTGCCATCAACAATGACAGTTGTTGGTATAGAACCGAGCGTGGACTCTGGCAGGTAGAAGATATAAGGTCGCTGTTGTTAAAATTACCGACATCCAAACTAGCATTCACGCCATTGAATAATATTGCGTAGCTCAAGCGTAGGACGACACAACTCCCTCAGGACAACATTCGGGCGGCGCTTCCCGCTCCCTCCGGCAACGACTTCGTGTCCGGCGCCTCCAAATTCTCCTCAATCCATGCCTCACCATACCCCCACTTCTGCAGCGCAGTACACGTGTCCAAATACCTCTCACCCACCGAAACACCCGTCTCCTCCTCCTTCCTCACCCGCTCTAACACGCTCTTATGGATCGTCTGAATGGAGGTGAAGTGATCGTCCGGGTGCGTAGGTGGAGGAGAAAGAGGTGCGGGTGGAAATGCGCCAGGTTTACGATCGACGTAGCGTAAGCGGGGAAAGCCGGAGAATCCGTAGGCTGAATCGTGAGGTGGAAATTCCCATTGTTCCTTAGGTCTGTTCTCGGCAAAGATCTCTCGGAGGTACTTCATGTCGAAATCGAGGAGACCATGACGGACGAGTTTAGAGATCATCCAGGCTAAGGAGACGCCGGAGAGTCCGTCTTCGGGGTAACCACCACCGATATCGGAGTGTGCACCCGCGAACCAAGTTTGATAGACGACTTGGTCAGCCTTGCCGTCATTGTCTCGAACTTGGTAATGCTGAGGTTTGATCACCTTCCAGATCGCGGGATAGAAATCACGACGGTGCTCGTCGAGTGCGAGAGCTTGGAACGCGTAATCGACGTGTTCGCCCAGATCAACGTCGTAGAATGATTGAGCTTCCGCAGCGGATCGGGCGAGCTTGTCGAAGTCGTCGTCAATGGGCGCGAAGGACGGAATCCCAAGCGCGGCAACCGTGTCGAAAACACCGACGCACTTGATGTACACGTTCGTGTACCGATCCCGATACTCTAATCCCTTCAACGCATCAAACCGATCCTTCTCATCAGGCACGTTCTCCTTCTTCTTATACGCCTCCCACAACTTATCAAAATCCTTCATATACATCTGCGTCTTCCTCAATACCCCCGCCCACTCAATAAACCCAGCCACACTCCTCGCCGTAAACCCTCCCCTCGAAAACCCAAACAAGAAGATCTCGTCTCCGGGCTCGTAGTTGTGTACGATGAAGGTGTATGCAGAGCGGACTTTGTAGCCGAGAGATTTGCCGAGGGCAGATTGTGCGAGGCGGGAGAGGAGGCCGGCGTCTGCGGTGCCGACGCCGGGTTGGTAGTAGACGATTTGGGGGATGGCGGTGTAGGATACCATGGAGATTGCGCGGGAGAGGAGGACGATGTTGGAGGGGGCACTGGTGTCGTCGGCGGAGTTTGCGTTGTCGTCTTTCGAGGTGCCGTCGCAGCAGACGATGATGCGCTTCATTGCGAGAGGGATGGTAGTTCTGAAAGATCTGGCGAGCTGAGGGTTGATGGCAAAAGGTGTAGGGAGTCGCTGAGGACGGATCATGGGATTAAGTATCGATACGACAGACGTCCATTGCAATTGAGATGGCCATGGCTAACGGGCCATTGCCGTGTTTGAGAAAGGTTATGCGCTCAAGCCGCGGTTGGCAGTTCGAAGCGCGCGCGCACGAGAGACGGGACGGCAACAGGCAGAAGCTTGCGTTGGTCAGGAGGGAAGCATTTGCTGTCCCGAGTATTATCTTCCAGAACAAGTGCCATAACTGTAGTTGCCAATTGGCTCGCGAGAGTTGACTTTCACGGCACGTACGCAAAGTGTTCGGCCAGACAGGTTCCCACGCATCCGACCGCCATATATATGCACATCGACTCGCCTGTGAAACGATGATCAAATTTCCTAAACAGAGAGCAGGATGCCCGGAAGCCCAGGAGACGTCTTCAGCGAATGAGAATCTTAGCATGCGGTTCCGACGTGCAAAGTGCAGTCTGGGATGGCCAAAACACATTTTGATAAAGGGTCTTGATAATTCCACTCGCGATCGCCGGTTAGTTCCCGTCCCCGGCCACACCGAGTTCTGGGATGACGTGCAACGTAGAAGCGACTGTAGACGGTTAAATTGGAGCAAATAATGTAGAAGACTTCGATCTATCAGATAGCACCGCTTCCAACCAGCTAGAGGTGGGATCTTGGGCTGGTTTGTCAAGTTAACTTGGATATTTTCGCACAGCCGCACGCACATGCATGAGCGTACAGCAGCGCGCATACCGGCTCCAGCTTTTCAGCTCCTACATGCTCATAAAGCCTTTGGATAGGGCTGAAATTTGACATACACATAGCATCCAGTGTGTTCTATTACGGTGCGCCGTTTCATACCCTCAGTTCATCACGCCTTGAAGATTTCTTGCTAATAAGCTGACGGGCCGTGAGTGGAACTAACCGGAACACGGGTGGAATTATTAGGACCATTAATAAAAAACACGGACGGCGAGACAAGACATGCCTTTGGAGAACAAAATTGGATTGTTACAAGAAGCGTACTCTTCCTCGAAGAAAACCAGCCGACATGAGCTCGAGAACGCGAGGTTGCGAAACTTTCCAGTAGGTTTTGACTGGGAATGAGCTCGAGGCCGGCACAACGCAAAGCTTAAGCTTGAGAATTGAGTCACGGGCAACATGACGGCCCAATTGGGGCGGTATAACTTAAGTTTCGCGACGTAAGTACACCCAGCTGAACGAGGCCGTGTATCCTAACTTTTTGTGTAGACCTCCACCGAGTCAGGCTGCCTACGGCCTCTGTCGACCAATTTGATCTTATCTCTTTGATCTGGATCTTATCAAATCGTCGCCTGCTCGCGCGAGTTTTCACATGTGTGCGCGTTAACGTTTATCCGAGCGGCCATTGGGAAAACTGACCCGGTGGAAGCTACGACCAAGTTAGAGTGAAGGTGATCGTAATGCGGTAGGAAGGCCAGAGGATGCTCGCCATGTCAAGTTTAGTGTACGGCCGGACAGCTTGATGAAAGTTGCTGGGTGGTTCTACGGGATTCATTAGTTGGGGCGGTGGGTGCCGAGTTCCGCGGCCGGGTGAGGGAGAATCGATCGAGTGTGCGAACGTCCGTGAGCGTGAGGCATATGCTATAGACATGCATATGGTCGTGAACGAGATCAATGAGATGGGGCAGTCTACGAGAGGTAGAACCCCGTCCTTCTACGAATCTCCCATCCGCAGGAGGACAATCACAACAATGACACCCATCCGCGCTCGTCTACGCTCGTCTATGCTCCTTTATCTCCCATCATCAAGTCAATCGAGTCATCCCTTTCAACCTCCGTTGGCCCGGGATTCTACTCGCTTATGCTAACACTTGCCGACTTTGCCGACCGCTGACATGTCAAGTTTCTCCGGCGCCACGCGCGAAATCGGCCCGAATTCATGGAAAATAGAGTTCAGACGTACGAAAACAATCAACGCCTCGACATGGAACTTTTCGGAGGAACGGAAGGATGGAAGGCTCGGCATTATAGGTGGCCATTGTGTAGGAGTGTATATAAGTCATCTACTCGTCCCTTTTTCTTATGGGTACAATCATCGTAACAACAGATAGTCGATATCGACATGGCTGACGCTCCGCTCTCCGCTGAGGCACAACTAGCCCGCGAACGCACGCAGCCATTGAGCGTTGAATACGACATCGAGTCTCCCTCTGGTCACGTCCCGGTCGACAGTCTTGCTATTCCTCCTCCTGCAGCGGTACGTGCTTATTCAACTGATACCCTCGTAACGGGTATTCATGACCAACAGGTCGGCAACAACGCACTCCCCACCACCCCACCAACAGCAATCTCCCTCGCCGATCTCGAGAAGAATATTGCGGGCGACTACGAACTCGTTACCTGGCTCCCTGATGATCCCGAAAACCCACATAACTGGTCAAGTCTCTACCGGTGGTACATCACCATCGTCGTCGCCGGTATGGTCGTCTGTGTCGCCTTCGGGTCGTCGGTGATCACGGGTGATTTGTCCGGAATCGCGAATGAGTTCGACGTCTCGCTCGAAGTCACATGTCTTACCACCGCCCTCATGGTCTGCGGTTTCGCACTCGGTCCTCTCGTGTTCTCGCCGCTTTCGGAGATGTACGGACGGAGACCGATGTATTTTGCTTCGTTCTTTTTGTACACCGTGTTCAATATTCCGTGCGCGCTGGCACCCAATATTGGCGCGTTGTTGGCGTGTCGGTTTATTTGTGGGTTGTTTGCGTCGGCGCCGTTGACGCTCGCTGGTGGTTCTATCTCGGATATCTGGCCTATCGCGGTACGTGGGAAGGCGATTGCGTATTTTGCTGCTGCGCCGTATGCTGGTCCCGTTTTGGGTCCCCTCGTTGGTGGATGGGTTGGTTTGAAATGTGGATGGCGTTGGGTGTTGTGGGTCAACATGATCTTTGCCGGTGTCATGTGGGTTCTCGGATCTCTTCTCCCGGAGACTTATGCTCCCGTCATTTTGGGTCGTCGCGCGAAGAAGATGAGGGAGGAGACGGGATCGGATAAGTATGTTACGGAACACGAGCTCGGGGCCAAGTCGTTTAAGGAGGCGTTGAAGGAGACGATGGTTAGGCCGTTCGTGATGTTGTTCGTCGAGCCGGTTTTGTTGTTCATGTCCGTGTATATCGCGATGATTTACGCCATGCTTTACGCGTTCTTCTTTGCGTACCCGGTTGTGTTTGGCGAGACGCATGGGTTTAACGATGGATTGATTGGTGTGACATTCGTCGGTATTCTCATCGGTGCGGTGTTCGCTGTTATCACCACCCCATACCTCGAGAGGATCTACTTGCGTACGGCGGCGAAGAGACCAGGAGGTGTCGCTACTCCGGAAGACAGGTTGCCGGGTATGATCTTCGCGTGCCCCTTCGTCCCCGTCTCCCTCTTCATCTTCGGTTGGACAGCATACCCTCACGTCTCCTGGGTCGGTCCCGCCATCGCGGGTATTCCTTTCGGCTACGGCATGGTGTTGATCTACTATGCCGCAAACAACTACATCATCGACTCTTTCTCCAAGTACGTCGCTTCCGCACTTGCCGCCAAGACCGTCGTTCGTTCAGGAGGTGGTGTTGGGTTGGCGATGGCGACGTTCCCGTTGTATCATAACTTGGGGAACCAGTGGGCCAGCTCCTTGTTGGGTTTCATCGCAATTGGAATGTGTGCTGTACCGCTTATCTTCTACAAGTGGGGTGCGGCCATTCGTGCGAGGAGTAAGGCGGCGAATTAGAGAGAGCAGGAGGATATAGAAGAGATGGCTTACCTGATAGACTTAGCATAGACTACTTTGATTTCGCTACATTCGCTTAGACATATCGCATAGATTTCTTATTGTTTAATGAATTGCTTTCGCTACAGCACCACTTGATCCGTCTCATCGGTTTTGGCTGCGTTCGATCGCTTCCTGTAAGATATGGCGGACGCTGAAGGCAAGGTAACTCGGAGCTAACAAAGCAGTGTATTGGGTATTGGTAAGGTCAGAAGAGAAAGCCCCTTCGACAACTAAATATAGGTAAGGGCCCTGGACTAATCCCGAAACGAGATAGTGCGCCCACAGCTTTATCCCCCCCCTCTTGAATAAGCTCGACCCCGAGCTTCAATGAACCAGACCATTCAGCGAGATAGCAGGGTTAGGGTTAGGGTTAGGGTTAGGGTTAGGGTTAGGGTTAGGGTTAGGGTTAGGGTTAGGGTTAGGGTTAGGGTTAGGGTTAGGGTTAGGGTTAGGGTTAGGGTTAGGGTTAGGGTTA